>NW_006203780.1:5374-13146 GCF_000334495.1 Tupaia belangeri chinensis
CAGTTCTATGGATTGAAAGAGACAATACAGAGGAGAGGAATCATGTTAATGGGAGAAATGAGAGGAACACCCCTAATGACTGAAAACTGCCAGCTCCTTTGCACAATGTAGACCAAGAACCTTGTGCATTCCCACCCCCACTCCCAGTACATGTGAAAGTACCAACCTCATCAAAGACAGAAATCTGGATATTTTCTCCAACTAACTGGCATGTCTACACTCTTCCTCTTTTCAGACTCAAGTATCAGTGAGTGACTACTTTTCCCCTCTAAGGTCTGCTGGAAGCCCTGCTCCAGAGGAACCCCTGTTCCAGCCGGGGTGGGTTAAGACTCATAGACAGGAAGGCAACATGGGTGATGAGGAACAAAAATTAGACTGAGACTTCAATGTCTCTTAGCATGTTCTCAGCCGGCTATAGCCAGAGCCAGCTCCAAACTTCAGCCCAGTGGCTATTAAAACATACGTATTTATTGAGGGATGTTTAGGAAGTAAGGGGGGTGAGGGGAAGTAAAAAATTTACTCTAAAATAGGGAATACAAACCATGGAAACAATAATTATAAAACATGCTGTTTGTCTTGTCAGATTAGGTAAAATTGCAGTTCTCAGGATGAGGAAGTCCATTTGTCTGCTGTATTTTCTTCTTAGATCTTGATTACCAGGAAGGGTCTCTCAAAGAGGGGGCTTGCAGGAAGCTTGATAACTTCAGTCCCAGGCCAGCTTGATAACTTCGGTCCTGGGCCAGGGCAGTAACATTGCTGGTTACAAAGGCCTAGATAGAAATCTTGTCTTGTTAAGTAAAGACACAGTTAATATATAAACTATCTATATATTACAACTAAAGGGGGTGAGCTTATTGCCCATATGGGAAAGGAAGATGATCTTGTAGCTCAGGAGACAACACAGGATGTTTTATTAGCAGTTTTTTATAGTTAACAGCACATAGATAAGAAACACTTTGTGGTGAGGGACTATCTGTTGCTTGCCTGAACCAGATAAGAACTTCCAGCTAAGATAGTTAATCTTTCCCTGGAGCCTTCAGGTTTGTTCATCCTATTGTCACCAGCCAGGCTTTTCCTTTCTTTATAAACCCATGGGTTCCTGTATTTTATTTGCTGAGTCTGTCAATTAGTGAGTTCTTTTGTTTTATCTCTGAGTCCCTGTCATGTGGTGAATGTGCTAACGTGGCCTAGTATGAGTTAACTTTGGCCTGCAGCTTTAACAAGGCGTATTTACATAAAATTATCCTTAAACTAACTTAATCTACATATGCTACTAACGCTAATTTGGCTTATATTAACTTAACCTAACATATGCTAATTTTGGCTTAAAACAGGCAGGTGGAGGAGTCTATCTCAGGTTCCCTGACCCTGACACGTGCCATCTTAAGGAACTGCCTTCCTACAGGATCAATAATTGGCTTTATTGTAAAGTTGCAGTAAGGTTGAGGGTGATATTTTACCCTTGCAGGGTACTGTAATAACAGTAAAGCTCACGGCAGAGAAATTGAGTGCAGGCCAGTAGAGTGACACAATGGAGATTTAGGGCTCGTAAACTGCTGGCCTTGCCTCGCAGTTTCTTCCCAGTCCAGGCCTTGCCTTAGGTATGGGAGGCAGCCTCTTTACCAGCTTGTATTGTCTGCATGGCCCCGTCAAAGGTCACCCACAGTGCGGCCCTTCAGAATATCCCTGAACTGTTAAGTGTAGAAAAATCAGAGAGAAAGGTATCTAAGAAATGGGCACCAGGGGTTGCCATCTCAGTTACAGGAAAGATGGCAAGGTACTGCCTTAGGAAATCCATAATCTTGGAGAACATTATCTAGTCACCTGCCTGCTATCATGAATTTGCTTGGATCTTATCAACCACTGGTTGATGACAGGCACCCTAGGTCAGCCACGCTGACCCCACTTGATCCTCTGAGACTCAGAAACATTCTGTTTCTCAGGAGGTTACCTTATCAGGGTCACATCCAAGTTTTGCAGGACCCCTGTCCCACAGGCTTTACTGACTACACATCCAGGCTCAAATTGACCTCACCAAATTCAGTGTGCCTCTGGATCCTCATAACAACCTCCGCAAGACTACTTCTGAATTTTGTGGGCCACCATAGCCCTCCTAGGCCAGCCACTTAGGCTTTGCTTGGACCCACAAGACTTGTCTTACCTCCAATCCTTGTGGGCTATCTCCCTTGAACCTGTTCAGGCTTAGTTGGCCCCATTGGCCTTTGAGCATTGCAAGGCACCTCAACTAACCCTGTTCCGTTTAGGGCCTTATGTTCTGCCTTACTTCTGCTTAGGCCTGTCCACATCCTGGCATAGCAGGCTTCCCTACTCAAGCCCAAATGAGCTGTACTGGTCTCAAGGGGAGCTTAACAAAAGCCTTGTTAGGGCACACTTGGAAGCCATTCTGTGCTGCTAACCTCTGGGCTTTATAAACTTTCCTGCCCACACCTTACTGGGTCCCCACTGGCCTCATCTTAGGGTCTCACAAGGTGGCTTTTCTGGACATGCTCAGCCCTGTTTGGCCTACCCACTTCTGTACCTCACAGGATCACCACTTCTGGTACCACATGAGTCCTATTTTCTCACTTCTGACCTTATCCCTAAACCATGTTCAAGACTTGCTCACTCCATACAATATAAAGGACTCTGCCTAGTTTCTACTTCCTTTATCAGGTACATACACATTCTTCCTGGATCTACTGAGCCCTGGTAAATAATTAGCCCTACACAGGGCCCTATCTGAGTCCCACTAATCCATAGTTTTGGATGGAGGTACAGAGTCCTCTTACCTAACTCCAAAGATAATCACATCCCATCTATCATGTTCCTTGATTTAAAAAGAAAGAAAGAAAGAAAGAAAGAAAGAAAGAAAGAAAGAAAGAAAGAAAGAAAGAAAGATCAATGAGAATCAATGCTAAAATGGTTAACTACTACTAAATGTCAAGTGGTTAACTTGTACTAAAGGTCATAGTCATATGGAATATAACTTAAAAATACTAAAAGGTAATAGTAATAAAACACCACCACTAGGTGGTATTTACTACCATGCAGGTAGGTAGTGAGGTGGTCAAAGGTACTGGACTTCTACATGGCCAATCGTGGTTTGAGTCCTGGACTGGGCAGATTCCTTTCTCACCTTTCTTCTCTCTGTCACTGGTCAAATTGAAAAATAATAACGATAATGTAAAATAAAGTTAAATAAATAAATACACCACTGTAGAAGGTACTCCTCAAATCAGGAAGGAGTACTCCACGAGATGCCTGAAATACAAAGGAATACAAGAAATCTAAAAATGAATAAATAAAAATAAAACAAAAACCCAAATCAAAAAGAAAATATCTCATTTCCAAAGGAACATACTAACTCACTTCTAACGAATAAAGTACATAAAATTATATAACTGTTGGAAACTGAATTCAGTACATTGACTATACCAAAACTCAATGAGATGTGACAAAATTTCAGGAGATGAGAAAAACAATGAATGACATGAGAAATCTCCAGAGAGACAACTAGCTTTAAAAAGAATAAAAAAGAGGGGCAGTGGATGACATGCAGGTTAAGATGCTGGATCTCACATGGACAACACTGCAGTTCAAATCCTAGACCCAAAAGCTTCAAAATCACACGTGTGTGTATGTCTGTACCAAGACTAGGGAAGGGATTGTGCTGTCACCATCTGCCTGGGGGATAATTTCTCACTTTCTCTCTCGCTATCTCTTTGAGGACATGCCTCAAGTAGCAAAATTAAAGAGTTTCAAACGAAAATCCTTAAGATAAGCAGTACAATATAGGTAATAAAATATCCTGACAAAAGATTAGGCTATGCAAAAGAGTACCTGAACTTAAAGATACAGCTTTGCAAATAGTCCAAACTGTGAAAAAGAAAATTAAAAATGAAGAGAACAGTAAGTGGCTATCCTCCCTGATAGATGATTTTTCAGATTTGGTCTCTCTCTGCTGAGCATATGTTTTCTATGGGGAAGTGACTGGCCAAATTAACAAGGTCATGAATCTGGACAGTTGCCCAGCTAATTTGGTGTCTTTAACTAAAATAACAGTACCTTCATCCAATCCACTAAAGAAGGTAGAATTTAAGAGGTTTTCATTTCAATAAGTTTGATAGCTTGCCTTGCCTAGACTATCATTTAAAATTTTCTCTCAACCATTCAAAATAATCAATGAATCGTCAATCCAGCCTCTGTTTCTATTGTTGAAATTTACTTCAACATTTCTTGGAAATAGTTATGGTATAGCTGCATCAAGAACTTTTCTTAAGAGGCAGACTTGTTATCATTCTCCTGGGTTCTTAATTAAAATCTATACCAGTTTCAATAAACAATTTTATCCATTCTGGGGTACTCTCTTGGAACTAACTTGAGTAAGCTGATAAAGGTCTCAATATGTAGGTGAAAGAGTTTGACCCGGTGGGACCCCAGGACCCGTCTGAGCCCCTTGACCTTTGAGCATCACTTCTGGTCAGTTCAGTAAGTTGGCAAGGCCGCTACTGTATGCCCCCTGACCTTGGAACAAGCTTGGGTCACTTAGCATGTTGGCAAGGCCGCTTGCTATTTGCTCCGGGACTGTGATAGCCTTGGTGGGAAGTGACCCCCCTCTGACTCCCTGATATATTACTATAAAGAATTACATAGTTTTCCGATACATACATACATATTTGTAGCAAGATTTCCCAAAAATTCCCTGACCTCTCGCTCCCCTTTACCCTGACCATTTACTGTTAATTACAATGCTTCATTGGGCACAATAAAGGGTGTGCTAAAGTTCTTCTTGATCTGTGGAAGGCCTTTCAAAACATATTTATATAAATTTAAAAATTACCTCTTAGGAAGAAACTGACCTAGGACACCCCCGCCTCACTGTAGCTACTGTTCTGACAAAGTACATGATGGTGGTGCCACAAGCATGAGAATGCCTAGGTGTGTCACAAAGTTTTTCATTAACTCATTAGTCACTTCACCACCAGTTGAAAAGGCTGTATCCCTGCCCTCATCAAGTGAACTAACTTCACCCTTTCAGGATAGATAAATATATTAAGATTCTTTTAAATAAATTTTAGATCTTTATAGAAATATCATTTTTTATTGAGATCCATAAGAGCTAATATCTGTACTTGAGATTTTCTTTTGTAGAATCACAACCAGTAACTGCAAGACGGCTGCCGCCAAGTACTGGCTGATAATTAACTCTGCCTGCTGGAGCTGTTCTCCAAAACCATGCTCCCAGAACAGAAGTTCCCAAAAGCTTGCTTACATCAATCAATTGTTAAATTGTATCAATGATTAATAGATCTGCCCTTAATCAAAACCTGAATAAAATCTTTGATCTCAATTGTTAAAACTTTATGAATTGATAATTAAAACACATAGCCCCTCTCCCATTTACTTGCATGTATCCCATTTTCAATAAAAAGGCACAGTGATTCCTAACAGTTGTCACTCCTCAGAGAGCGATCTTAGAGGAGTGTCTGACTTAGGATGTGCATGAAAAAGCATGAGGCCTTTGTCTTCTTTTCCTTCCAGTGCCGCCTCCATCAAGTCAACCCACCCCCGCTGAGGCTGGTCCCTGGCATCATTCGAGTCCTGGACTTCGTGGCTTGCTTTCTCACTTTCCCTCTCTCTCTGATCAAATTAAAATAAGTAAGAAAATAAAACTAAAGTTAAATAAAATAATAAAATTTTAAGAGTTCTTAAAAAAATCAATGTATCTAGGTCTCAGCCTTTGACATTTAATGGGTTCCTTCTATTTAAGACCTCTGCTTTCCTTCAGCTCTGGGAAATTTTCTTGTATTATTTGAGACTGTCTTCCCTTCACTTTTTTATAATTTCTTTTCCTGTGACTTCTATTAAGCTCCAGAGTGAATGAAAAAGAATGAAAATTAGGAAATAAAAATACCAAGGGGGTACAAAAACTATAAATCAATATTGGGAACCAGCAGTTAGCGTAATGGCTATGTCGCTGGATTCCCATGTAGTCGACCGCGGTTCGTGTCCCAGACCCGGTGGCTTAAAACTCACGCCGGGCACGTGTGCGTGCGTGCCCAAGATCCCGAGAGGAGAATGGAGGAGAAGGGATTGCGGCGTGACCATCCCCCCTGGGGGGTTGAGTGATTTCTCACAACTTAAAAGCTTTTTCAAAAGGGACCAAAAATTCAGAAGCCTATCGGGTCAAAGTATACTGACCATGGTTATTGCTCAAGGTTTTAAACTAGAGTATATTCAATCCTTTTAGTATCTGAAAATTCTAGACATTAGGTGGCAGTAGAATGCTCAGACTACCAAGTGATAGGTCTCTTGAGTATTCTTTCTGGCTGAGCAAAAAATTTTCTAAAGTATTCTAATGAGTTTCTTTAAGACTGCTTCATATCATGAGAGAAATCTCTCAGACAATCCTAAATGGTTCTTAGTTTCCTAGGGACACTTTTAAGGACAGGGAGAGCAACTGTCTTAACTTTTAGGTGGAGATACCACATTACGGATCTTTAAAATTTAAAAACTAAAACTTTTGTTTATAATTAAAATATGCTAAAACTTTTTCCAAGGCACATGCTAGGCCTCTAGTCCAGTGAAAATGATGCACTAGTGAAGCATGATTTGGTCTCTCAGGAAAAGTGGACAAGATCACAAATATGTTGGGATTAAATTTTTTCTGGCAACAACTTGCCGTATCATTCATGTTATGGGCCTTTCGTAGAATCTTTAAAAACCTTTTCAAAAGTGAACAAATTTAGAAGATGGGAAGTCTATCAGATCAATGTGTACCCTGAGAATATGGTGTGGGTGAAGATGAGGAAATGGCAGGACAATAGTCATTGTCTGAGGTACATGCTCACTTTCTAGGAACAATTTATTCTGGGAACATTCTGCTAATACTAAGACATCAGTATTTTTTGGTACTTTAGCACCGATGGGCCATAATTGATTCAGGTCTTAACCTGTTAGTGGAATAACATTGTTCATTATTTTGTTACTTCAACAAGCACTAAGGATTATATATAGTTTATATATTGGCGTTTTTAGTATTTTTACATTTATTTTCATAAAATATATACTACATAAAATTTATTATCTTTTTCTCAAGGTCCTAGGACCATCACCACCATGCATCTTCATGACTCCTTTCATCTTGTAAGACTAAACAATCAACAACTATTATTATACAATAATGTCAAATCTTTCCATTCCTCCCACCTGACCCAGCCTCTGGCAAACCATCATTCTTTCTGTACACTTATTATTACTACTCTGAACATCCCAAGACTGCTTTTACTGTGGAAAATAGTCCCCAAAAGTTTGAAATTTATTTAAAGAAATTGATTCAAAGACATTGGTTAAAGTGAAGTGAGAAAAACTTTATTTTGGACCATCTTCGTAAGCTTAAGATCCATGGAAATGAGTTTCAATGGGGAAGATAAATTGGGCTCAACTTCAAATACAGCATGGGCAGTGGAAATTAACAGCTGAGACGCCATGTGGTGATTATCAGATGGAAAATGACTAAAGAAACATTAGGAATATGAGAGATTCTGGATAAACTGAAGTAATAGGATTCTTGCTTAGGACACAGGGCGATCAGACATCACACCTAATCACTTATTTAAAATAATCTGATTATTTAGTGTGGGGCTTCTTGCTAAACTACTTTAGCAGGGTTATTTGCTCAAGGGGGATTTTACAAGGAAGTATGCAGAGGAAACTAAAAGATTGAGAGGTCTGACTAAAGTCTGATCAAGGCAAAACTTTGACACATTTTA
>NW_006203780.1:13220-20164 GCF_000334495.1 Tupaia belangeri chinensis
TACAGACAGTAGTAATGTTTGCTAGACAATGTGAGTGCACACAAGTCAGTCTGGTCATCTCACTTTTCACATTGTAGCTCATAGTGACTTCCACCAGCCTGTCCCTGTCACCACCAAGCAGCTACCTTACATTCCACTGACCATAGTTTGGTATATTCTACCCGGATCATGATGCAAACCAAAACCAAAACCAGCCCAATACCAATTCACTTTGGTTTGTATTTCTGAACCAGTGGGTGTTTTCCCTCAGAACCTCTTGGCCAACGCTGGCCACAAAAGCTGTGATCAATATCCAAAGAGGACCTTGGAAATTTTATAACAACCCAGGACTAGGTTGTGCCTCAACACACCCAAAACTTTTGCATGCCTCATGTCCAACCTATATCAGTTCCATTCTCAAAGTAAACTTGGACATTTCACCAGAGGTACAGTTACAGAGCCCTCTCAGTACATATGAGTAGTTCCCAGGCTCTGAAATGCCTTAGAATTTTTTGTTTTGTTTTATTCTGTTAGGCCTTTATGGTACATTTTATTTTTGATTTTAATTTATTTTATACATTTAATTTATACATCTCATAGCTTGTAAGTTGAATTTATTCAAAATGAATATACTTTCCACCAGAGCATTTGAGGATACAAAACACATTATCATCAACACATTATAATTCATTTCTATATTCCAAAAATGCCTGCCTATTTTTTTTCCATAACTTTCCTTACACTGTCCCCTTTCTCCTGACCTCTTTGCACATTGTCTCTAGTACCTATAACCATTTTCAATGCTTATATGGCCTATAATCTTTCAGTTTCCACTATGCTTTGAAAAACATTTTCTGTTGTCTTGCCTGCCATGAAAATGGAAGCTAGAAAAAACTCTATATATTTATTTTTGCCAAAATCAGTGGTTATGTTCTGTTCCATCTTTAAACATCAAACATGGAACACAGAAATAAACTTTTGCTAGGGCAAGCAGATGTTGTAATAGTTATACCACTGGTCTCTCATATATTTGAATGCAGTTCAAGTCCCAGAGTCACAGACTTAAAACTCAAGCCAATGTGTGTCCATGTGTGCCCAAGATCCCAAGAGGAGAATGGGAAAGAAGGGACTGTGGTATGGCCATCTCCCCAAGAGGTGGTTTCATGCTTTCTGTCACTCTGTCTCTCTGCCTTTTCAGAGAGTACATATGCCCTATAGCAAAAATCACTCTTAAAAAGCAAAAACAAAAACAAAACAAAACAAAAAAACACTTGCCAAAATACATGTTACTTCTTTAATTTGGAAACTCTTAGATCTTACTCATCAGCCTTCTGAAATGTTCTCTTTTTACAGACAGATATCATCTCCAAATTTTCTGATGTCAATAATTTCAACTACTGTGACTTGCTGAATCAAAACTGAATTTGAAAAATAAAGTCAATGTTGCTCCCTTCAGAGATCAATTCATATTTCTGAATACTTCAAAGATTTATAGCACAGCTTACATTACTGAGGATTTTGACCCATTTGGGTTTATTGATGAATGGTAAGTTTTTAATTCTAATAAAAAGATTTCTTCATTTTTCACATTCATTTGCTTTCTGATCTGAGAGTTCTCTGATCCACAGTAAGTTGTGGCTTCTTCAAGAAGGTTTTAATACAGTTCCCACACATACAGGGCTTCTCTTCCTTGTGAATGCTCTAATGTAAAACATGGAATGATTACTCTGAACACATTTTTCTACACCATTCCCATTTATAGAACTTACTCCTGTGTTCTCTGATAGACAATAAGGACTGACTTATATTAGATGTAAAATTTTCTGTTGGTACATTGACATTTACAGGCTTTTTCTTTTGTAAATTCTTTAATGTACATTGAGGGCTGACTTATAAATTAAAGACTTTCTATTCTCCCTACATTCATGAAGTTTCTCTGCATTATAACTTTTCAGGTGCTTACTAAATATAGTTTCTAGGAGAAAAAATTCCTTCCCTATATTCTTCACATTCATTAAGAGTTCACTTCTTTTTTTAAATATAAAAATATTTCAGATTTTTTATATATAGGATTTCTTAGAAAGTAAAAACTCCAACGTTGCTTTTAAATATTCTTGAAAAATGCTACTTTAAAGTCACACTAAATAATTAGTAGTTGATAGTTATCACCAGCTCAAAATACCAGATGAGTCCATCTTTTTAAAAAAGAAATATAGTAACTCACTATATATTATAATATAAATACAAAATGAAAAGCATAGGTAACAAAAGCAAAAATAGACAAACAGGACTATATCAAACTAGTAAGTTCCTGCACAGCAAAGCATAAACAGAGTGAAGAAACAACCCACAGAACAGGAGAAAATATTTATGTACTATCCACCTGACATGGGATTAATAATCAGACACATAAAAAACTCAAACAATTCTGCAGCAAAAAAGCAAAAACCTGATTTTAAAATGGGAAAATAACCTGAACAGTTTACAAAAGATATACAAATGGCCAACAAACATGAAAAATGCTCAGCATCACTACAAATAAAAACCACAATGATACATCATCTCACTCTAGTTAGAATAGGTAATACCAAAACGACAAAAAAAATTTAAAAACTGGTGAGGACATGGACAAAAACACACTTTAAAAAAAAAAAAAAGACCTTTTTTTTAAAAATTGAGACCCAGTGGTTAGGACAACTGTGTGCAGTTGGCCATGGGGAATCCAACTGTCCTAACCATTGGGTCTTAATTTTTTAAAAAAAAGTTTTTGCCATAAGGTACATGCTCTTGTGGGACAGAAACAGAAGGAAAGAAATCACTCCCCAGGGGGATGACCACACTACAATTGCTTCTCCCCCAATCCCTCTTGGGATTTTCAGTATGTATGCACGCTTCCAACATGATTTTCTTTTCTTTTCTTTTCTTTTCTTTTCTTTACTATTTTTCTTTTCTTTTCTCTTTTTAGACGTTTTTGCTATAGGGCACGTGTGCTCATCAGAAAGACAGAAAGAGACAGAGACAGAAAGCAAGAAATCACCCCCCCAGGGGGGATGGCCATGCCCCAATCCCTTCTCCTCAATTCTCCTCTCAGGATCCTGGGCACACACACACATGCACCCTACATGAGTTTAAGCCACCAGGTCCAGGACTTAAACCACGTTTGACTACATGGGAGTCCAGCGACATAGCCATTACGCTAGCTTCTGATCCCCAACACGATTGTCAATTCACTGTATCTGAGACTGAACTGTGGTCCCACATGTGAGAATCCATCACCTTAACCACTATGCCTGCCGGCCCCAATGGGGCACCACTGGTGATAATGTAAATTCATACAGCAATTATCGAAAACAGTAGATTCTTCAAGAAACTAAAAATTATATTGTCATATAATCCATAAATGAGTATGTTGTAAAGATATCTTTCCCAAAGCTTGTGACAACACTATTTGCAACAGCCAAGCTATGGAAGCAATCTTAAGTGTCCATCAACAGACAAAGAAAATGTCACACACACACACCTGGAATACTATTTAGCCATTAAAATGAATGAAGTCTACTCACTTTAATCAAACAGGTAAACCTGAAGGGCATTATATTAGATAAAACAAGCCAGGTATACAAAAAGAAATACCATGTTCTCCCTCAGATATGTAAATTGGAAAAAATGAACTCGTGAAAGTAGAGAGATACATAATGACTACTGGACACTGGGGAGGATTAGGGTGTATGCATAAAAAGAATGATGATTAGCCAAAATTGTAGATAGAAGGAGCAATCTAGTGTTACAAAATGCAGTGGAGATATGGTTAATTACAACTTACTGTATATAATATTACGAATAGCTGAGATGATTGAAATGGATATGTTAATTACTGAGTTAATCATTACACATTGTATTTATGTACTGAAAAATCAATGTAGCTCCCACAATGTAGCCATTATTTTGTTAGGAGACAATTATCAATTTAAATAAACAAAAAGTATACTAAATTGTGATCAGTTTTGCTACTCAATAGCTTGGGATGACCTTTAACATCTCCAAACTTCAGTTTTCTCTTATGTGGCAAAGAAACATGTTTAGGTGACATGCAGACCTAAGAGATAATATAGGTTATTTATTTTAGTTTGTGATAGAGGGTGTGTACACTCCCCAAAGAGACAGAGGGAGGGAGAGAAGTGAAGAAAGCACATCTCCTGGGGAATAGTCATGTTGTAATCCTTTCTCCTTCATTTCTCCCTCCCTTAGGACCTTTTTTTTTTTTTTTGAGTTTTTTTTTGAGTTTTTTTGCTATAGATTGTGTGCTCACCGGACAAAGAGGCAGAGAGACTAAAAGCGAGAAATCACCTCAGGGGTGATGGTCACACTACAATCCCTTCTCCATTTTCTTCTTGGGATCTTGGGCATGCAAGCACACACCCCTGGTATGAATTTCAAGCCACCAGGTCTGGGACTCAAACCATGGTCAACCACATGGGAGTTCAGTGATGTAACTATTACTCCATCTGCTGGTTCCAATCTCCCTTAGGGATTTTGGGCACACATGCACATACATCTGGAGTTTTTCTCAAGCTGCCGGGTCTGGGACTTGACTGTGCAGTTGGCCATGGGGAATCCAGCTGTCCTAACCACTGGGTCTCAAAGCCAGTACAGTAATAAAGTGTCTTCAAATCTATGAAGGACAACATAAACTTAGGGTGTATGTTATAATACTGGATTTCCAAAAACCTGGATCCTGTAAGATTATGCCAAGTATTCCAAAGCGATATCTCTATAACTTTATTTTCTCATTTATTTCTTACCTGAAAAAACTAGCATCTGGTCATCTATAAAAAAGAAACCTGTTAAAAAGCTTAAATGTATTCATGAACATCAACTTAAGATGCTATATTAGCTATATACTTTTCTATTTTATTCTGACAGATATGCTACATATTAGCTAATTATATATTAGTGATCAGCTAGTCCTTGAAACAAACTATGAAAGTAACTGAAAGTTGCAAAAGTAGAGGTTTAATAATTTTTGGTAATTTTTAAAATTTTGCTATATGGTGTATGTGCTTACTGGAGAGAGACAGAGAAAGTGAGAAAGCATCCCTCAGGTAAATGACCCTGCCTTACTGTCTTTCCCACCATTCTCCTCTTGGGATTTTAGGTACCCACATGTTCCCACCCAGCATGTTTTTTAGCCATTGGATCTGGGACTTGAACTGTGCAGTTGTCCATATGGATCCAGCTGCCTTACCCTCCATCCCACCTGCTGGCCTTCCCTTTAACTTCTATTTCTCTATCCTGTCGGGCTTTTGAACCTGTGGGAATAAGGGCCCAATGTTTTTCAAGCCTCAGGGGTAGGATTTTAATTGGCTGGCCATGTGGGACCCAGACTCCTTAACTACTAGACCCCAGTGCTGGCCTAGTAGGGTTGTCTATTTCACTACATTTATTAAGAATAAATAGTTTGGGAGATCAACAGATGGCACAGTGGTCAAGGTGCTGGACACTCCCATGTGGCTGACCACAGTTGAAGGCCCAAACCTGGTGGCTTGCTTTCGCCATTTCTCTCACTTTCTCTCTCTCTCTCTCTGGTCAAATTAAAAAAAATAAATGAATGGGTGGCTGACAGGTGGTGTGGTGGCCAAGGGTGCTGGACTCTCACAAGGCCAAAAGCAGTTCAAGTCCTGGACCTGGTGGCTTTCTCTCTCTCTCTTGTTCTATCCCTCTCTGGTCAAATTAAAATAAATGAATAAAGTTTAATAAAATAATTCTATTTAAAAAAGAATAAATGATTTGGGACCAGCAGGTGGCATAGAGATTAAGATGCTAAACTCCTACATGGTCAACAGTGGTCTGAGTCCCGGACCTGGCAGCTCGAATATCACACTGGATGTATGTGTACCCCAAATCCTGAGAGAATGGAGAAGAGATTGTGGTATGGTCAATCCTCCTGAAGGGGTGATTTCTCATTTTCTGCCTCTTTGTCTATCCTTCTATAAGCACATGAACCCTATACCAAGAAAATTCTCAATCAATCAATCAATCAATCAATGATTTAGACCAGCACTGAGTCTAGTGGTTAAGGGAGCTAGATTATATATGACTGACTAAGCAACCAGAGTTTGATCCTAGTGGCATGAAAAACAAGCCAGGCTTGAGTGTGAGCATGACCTAAATCCTGAAAGAATGGAGAAAGGATCCAAGATGACCATGCACCTCCATAGGGTATTCACTTCCTCTCATCCTGTCTGTCTTTGGCAAGCACAAATACCCTCTGCAATTAAAAATGAATGAATGGTTTAAAGAAATTATATGTAAAGCATTTTCCCATTCTCAAAAAGCTTTCCATATCCAAATCAGTAATATGATAGATAGATATTATTATTCACATATTATTAAGAAAATGAGAATCAGAGAAATTAATCCACCCAATTGTATTAGGAGAGCTAATTAAAGTGGAGGAATGATACTTCTTCACCCCAATTCTATACAGAAACTCTAGGAAGCAATCAGAAAGCAATTATTTGGATGCTCCAGAGCAAAAGAAAAGCTTCAGATATCTTTACTGGCTGAGATGAGACATAGAGTATAAATTCATGCTGTTCTAAAGGCACTATTCACTGGAGCCTGCATATACATCTCAAGTAACTTTAATATTCATATAAAAATGAGTATTCCTATTTTTTTGCATCTCCAACTACCATTACATTTGCTAGCAAAAATGGGACCTATGAAGAGCAGAACAAGTTCAGATTTTCAGATATCAAATCTAAAAGCATGTTCTGAAACCTTCAATGATTTACCATTGCTGGGATCATTCCATAACAAGAAAACAGTTTTAAAAGAATTTTCTCCCCAGAACCAGCTGTTAGTGTAATGGCTATGTTGCTGGACTCCCACATAGTTGACCGTGGTTTGTGTCCTGGACCCGGTGGCTTAGAACTCATGCTGGGCGCATGTGCATGCATGCC
>NW_006203780.1:21492-25340 GCF_000334495.1 Tupaia belangeri chinensis
TTATTAAACTTCGAAAGAGTGTTTTATAAATTATTTTCATTATGATCAAATAAGCAATAAGAGCTTCCTGCTTCTACTACTCAAATAATCAGAAATGTAAATGAATAAAAAAAACTATCCTAAATTATCCAGAGAATAAGTCAGATACTGAAGAGTATGTTAAAGTGCAAAAAAATATTTTTGATCTTTATATTAACATATAAGGAAATAAATAATGTTTATAAAACTACCATTCTTTAATAATGGTATTTTATAGTGGTTGGCTTTAGAACAGATAATTTTTTAAACCAAATAAATCAAAAAATCTGGAAAACATCACACAAGAATGTAGTACAAAAAAAATTCAGATGACCAGTATAGAGATTAATAATAGCTATTTAGCCTAAAAGTTGTTTCATATAACATTCTGCAAAATTTCCAAGGAAAACAAGGCAACATTCCATAATATGCCACAATTGTATTGCAATGTGGTCATTTTTGTGAGGATGGGGAGTTGGATCTCAAACAATGTTCCATTTAAGGCTCTTTTATACATAAATTGCCATCATGACTGATACTGAAAATATCTTTACTGTTGCAAGACTCACATGGTAAACATAAAACACCACTTATTCAGTAGTGTATACTCAAAAACAGAAAGGCATTATTCGCTACCTCTTTTAAGAAGATACACAGGTAACAAGAATGAACACTGAGGTACGAGGATAAGTTAATGACACAGTTAACACAACTTAATTGGTTTTCCTTTTGGGGGATTAAACTCATTACAAAAAAGCAATTTTAATGCATAGTGTTATATTCGTGCTGCCATGTCACAAAAATAGGCTTGTCAAGGCAGGTGAGGTGTATGAATGCTTGAGCCTCACAGAACTGCAATCAAGTGAAACTATAATACTGAAAAAAGTTTATCATCTGACCAGTGGATAATACTTTCAAAGTATTCAATTAGCTTACTCTTTGTTGTATTCTAAGCTTTTCACATTGACAATCACATTCATTGTAATGCTTGCTGCAAGGGAGACATAACCAGTTGTTTTGTCTAAAATATGATGGAAAGGCATTCCTTGGATTCTACATAAAAATAATAGTATTAAACAGTCTAATGGCAATCACTGATAGACTGCCTAAGTGAATGATATCTCCTTCATTCACTCTGTTGGAAAGACCCAGTGGAAAGGAAAAGAGAGGGGGAAAAAAATCAACCTAATAATATTCCAATAGACTGAGATGGAGAAACAGAAGCTCCTTAAGATCAAGATGGCACTTGACTGTCACTTTATAATGGTTTTCCTTCAAGTGAAACTACTACATTGCCTCCCAATTTTTCTCCAAACATGGAATGATCCTTAATATCATCCAAGCCATTTACTTGCCATTCGTGTTTAATACTTGTAAATTTCTTTTTAATGGCATCTTTAGAGCTAGCATAAGTTATCTTGCTTTTTAAAGGTGCACTTTCAGGAGCCCAGCATATAAATACTAGGTCTTCTTTCTTAGGCTTTTGTTTCGTATGTGGCATCGTACAAAGCATATTGGTAATCATTCAGAGGTAGCAACTTCACAAAAGATGTGTAGGGGTCCTCTACAGTATTACCGATGTCACCCACCAAGATCTGCTTTGTTTCCTCTACAATTATTTATCTTTTATCATCACTTAAACAGAAGAGAACAGCTTTCTTTCTTTTTTTAAAATCTCTTGTGTAAAAGATTTCCTTACTTTCATATCATTAAAAACTTTGATGACTTCATCATTCACTGTAAGTCCAGAAGCCATAGTGCTTGTGGCTGAGGCTGCTGCGGCAGCTCCGGCTCCAGCTCTGAGGCACTGGGAGGAGAAGGAGGGGTGAGCAGGAGCACAGTGGTGAGTGTGGGGCATACCTGAGGGAGCTAAGGGTTCACTTCTATGGGATTCCTCTGATGTAGAATGAGCCCTGCCTTCCAGTAGTAAAATGTTGCCTACATTGTTTCTTTCCAGTGTGAGTACTAAGATGTACAGTAAGATGTGACTTTTGGGAATGAGAGAACTGTCTTCTACACTGTTCACATTCATAGGGCTTATCTCTTGTGTGACTTCTCCTATGTACAGTGAGGTATCCCTTGTTGGAGAATGTTTTCCCTGGGACCAGCAGTTAGCATAATGGCTATGTCACTGGACTCCCACGTAGTTGACCGCAGTTCGTGTCCTGGACCCGGTGGCTTAAACTCACGCCAAGCATGTGTGCATGCCCAAGATCCCAAAAGGAGAATGGAGGAGAAGGGATTGCGGTGTGGCCATCCCCCCTGGGGGTGATTTGTCACTTTCTGTCTCTCTGTCTATCTCTGTCTGGCTGGTGAGCGCATGCACCCTTATAGCAAAAACCTCTCAAAAGGAAAAAAAAAGAAAAAAAGAATATTTTCCCACATTGTTTGCATTCAAAGGGTTTTTCTCCTGTGTGTGTTCTCCAATGCTTAGTGAGATCTGACTTGAAGGAGAACATTTTCCTACATTGTTTACATTTATAGAGCTTCTCTCATGTGTGAGTTTTGTAATGGTCAGTGAGGTAGGCCTTCTGGGAAAACTTTCTTCTACATTATTCACATTCATAGGACTTCTCTCCTGTATGAGTTCTACTATGCACAGTGAGCTGTGACTTCCAGGAGAACATTTTATTACATTGTTCACATTCACAGGACTCTGTCCTCTATGAGTTCTACTATGCACAGTGAGCAGTGACTTCTGGGAGAACATTTTATTACATTGTTCACACTCATAGGGCTTCTCTCCTGTGTGAGTTCTCTGATGCTCAGTGAAGTGTGCCTTCCGGGAGAACTTTCTTCTACATTGTTCACATTCATAGGGCTTCTCCCCTGTATGAGTTTTACTATGCACAGTGAGCTGTGACTTCCAGGAGAACATTTTCCTACACTGTTCACATTCATAGGGCCTCCTACACTGTTTACTTCTCTTATGTACAGTGAGGTACCCCTTGCTGGAGAATGTTTTCCCACATCATTCGCATTCAAAACATTTCTCTATTGTGAGTGTGCTCCAATGTTTACTGAGATGTGACTTGCAGTAGAATGTTTTCCTATATTGTTCACATTCATAGGTTTTTTTCCTGTGTGTGTTCTCCAATCCTTAGTGAGAACTGACTTACAGGAGAACATTTTTCTACATTGTTCAGATTCATAGGGCTTCTCTTCTGTGTGAATTCTCTTCTGTACAGTGAGGTACTCCTTGCTGGAGAATGCTTTCTCACACTTTTGATTTTCAAAGGGTTTTTCTCCTGTGTGAGTTCTCTGATGCTCAGTGACATGTGATATCTGGGAGAACATTTTCCTATATTGTTAACATTCATAGGGTTTCTCTTCTGTGTGAGTTCTCTGATGTTCAGTGAGATGTGACTTCTGGGAGCACATTTTCCTACATTGTTCACATTCATAGGATTTGTTTCCTGTATGAGTTTTCCAATGTCTACTCGAGACTGACTTGGGACTAAAAGATTTTCCACATTCCCCACACTCATAGGATTTCTCTCCAGTGTGAGCTGTCTGATGCACAGTGAAGTGTGACTCCTTGCAGAACATTTTTCCACATATTTTATTTTCATAGGATTTCTCTCCTATGTGACTTTTCTGATATACAGTGAGGTCTGAGTTCTGGGAAAATGATTTCTTACATTGTATACACTCATAGGGCTTCTCTCCTGTATAAATTTTTTTTTTTGAGAGAGATTTTCGCTATAGGGTGCGTGAGCTTGCCAGACAGACAGAGAGAGACATTAGAGACAGAAAGCGAGAAATCACCCCCCAGGGGGAATGGTCACACCGCAATCCCTTCTCCTCCATTCTCCTCTCGGGATCTTGGG
>NW_006203780.1:25493-36717 GCF_000334495.1 Tupaia belangeri chinensis
GGTGTGTTCAGACACAACAAATTCCTATATTCTTTTATCTACAAATTTTCTCTCCAGTAAGAGTTGTCTCATGTATAACAACAGTTGAAAGCTTTGGTCATTTATACATCATAAGGTTTTACTTCTCTGTAAGTTCTCTGGTTACCATAACTTTTGACCTCTGGAAAAAGGTTATTTGATGTTTATTATATTTATAGGGTGTTTCCCTTGTGTGCATTCACTGATGAAGAGCTAGATTTTAATTCTGCAATAAGAATTCCTCTTAGTCTTTTTATGAATAGGAATGTTCCCCTCTCTGTTTAAAATCTATTGTAAAAATGATTTTAAAAAATAAGTTTTCACATTCTCTACAGTTATAGTGTACATCTTATGTGTGTATCTTCTGCCAAATGAGACATTTAAACTTTTATAAAATTGTTTCTTCAACACCTGAACTATATACTGGGCAATAAGGACTGTCTTATCACATGTTTTCCCATATTTATTCTACTTACAAGCAATCTCTCTCATATCAATCCTCTTTGGTCAGAAAAAGACAACCATTTCCATAAATTATACTTGAAAATTTATTTTACACTGCTCATGTATATTTCAAATATTGGTACTGATCTATAATAAGAAATATGGTTCTTTCTCCTTAATATGTTACTGTAGCAATTTACATTAATATTTTTGAAAGCTGAGTGAATTTATTTTGTTCCTTTATGCATCCCTTTCCTTTAATACCCTAAACAATATCCAATATACTTTCTGTCTTCCTATAATTTTACACTGAAAGATTTCCATGTGTCATTTGTTTTCCCTGTCCTTTTTCTCTTTTCTTTCTTATAAGGATGGTTATTGTGTACTATTTCTATGTAATGTGAACAGTTTTCTAGATCTATTTGCAGAAGTCAAAAGAATTCTTGTCACTTAAGGAGAAATGTTACTTAGGAAGGACTTATAGCCAATAAAAAATATATACTAATTATTTATCCTAAACATGTCATCCCTTAGGACCGTTTAAAAAACATATACCCCATTTTTCACACTCTTATCCCAGGAAAATATTTCTACATTTTTCTAACCTCACCAGTACTAACATTTTGTTTTCCCCTCTCAATAAAATATAAATTCTTTAAAAGAAAATGCATTACACTACTCCCTGAAAACTATGCACTGACTAACCTGGGAGGCTCAAGCTGGGAAGTTCTTCTAATGTCCATAGATCTCCTCCTTGCTCCAACTTGAAGATCACTGCAGGTTTGGCAATGGATTGTCCTTTAATAAAAAGCAGTGTATAATTTTGCCAATCTATTCAGGTAAGCTACTTGAAGAGTATACAACAGTTCAGTTTAATCAGCTGTGCAAAAAGGTTTGATTTGGGCATTTTGTTAAAGAGGAGTGCCACTCACATTAACCAAAGAATGAAAACTCACTCCTAAACAGCATTAGACATTATGAAACTCTTGTACATTTACTATGAAAGGAGACAGTAATAACTTGAGAGAGCTTCATGGGAATTCCACTAACCCCAAAACATCAGGTTGCTGTAGGTCTCCAGCATCACATCCTTGTATAGAATCTTCTGAGCATCTTCCAGGTCCTGCCACTCCTCCCACGTAAAGTCCATAGCAACATCCTCAAATGATATGAACCCCTGTAAAAATACATTTCCCCTCATCAGCTCTGAGAAATAGAGCATAACATGGGAAATAACTTTCTCTGTATGTTTGTATATGCTTGTGCCTCTGTATATTTCCAAACTCTTTGTAAAGAAAGAAAAAGAGTACAAACATCCTATCTCTACGTTGTTATTCATTGCTAAATTTATTACAAGTATTTCCTCAGAGATCTCCAAATTTTTTTTTCATTACAACTTGTTTTTATTTTACATTTTCCCACAAACATTTACTTTACATAACAAAGAATTTTAGCTCATAATGTTTTTGCTGCAAGGAATAAAAGCATAATAAATATTCTGCTATGTCAAGGTGTTTATTATCTCATACAAACACATGAGTATAAATACATATCTGGAGTAATGTGTTAGATTTACTAACTTAGACACAAGTTTATGGTAACCAGTATGAAAAAAAATAGAAAGGTGATTTTTTTCTTTTTCGTGTATTATCAATTTGTGCTTCAAGTCAATGATGTTAAGAGCATGTATGTAAGTGCTCTTATGAAAATGGAACTACAGCAGTCTTCCTATGAATGCAAAAAGTATATTCCCAATATTAATGGAAGTAGAAACGGTATATCTAGGTAAGCATTCTTCATCTATGATGAAAGGCAAGGGAAATAAAGGTGTTCAAGAAACTGATTACAAAGTGATTTTGTATGTAAATACTTAACCTAACTCCAATAAAATATTTTATGTGCATACTGTTAATTACTCATAAATTGAAGTATATTTACAAGCATCTTTATACTACAGTTGTGCATTCAAAAATATTGAGAGTCCAAATAAATATGAATATCACTTTATCATTTGTTAAAACACAGAGCATAAATAATATAAAACCAAAAGAAGTGATGCATTATATAATCAGATTTGCAGTTTAATTGCCATCCACAGATTGCAGACTGAGGATACTCTGAAAGAAATAATACAGTTAAAACCAAGATATAATAGCGTTAAAACCAAGTTTTGATGTGACCACATATATCAGAAAATAGAGAAATAAGAATATTGAATAGGGAACTCATCCAAAAAAAAAAAAAAAAAGAGCAGAAAAAATTGGTACAAATTTTTTTAGCCCTGAATCAAAATAGAAATTTAACTGAATGTTTGTGTTTAATCAGGCATATTGACATGGGAGCTAAAAATTAAAATTGAGAAAAATCTGAGCAGTAGACAGAGGAATCTTGTACACATCATCTTTGAAGTTTCAGTAGCCAAATATTTAGGAAGCAGCAGAAATTCAAGTGATAGCAGGACAAGCAGTTAGCATAATGGCTATGTCGCTGAACTCCCTTGTAGTTGACCACAATTTGAGTCCCGGACCCTGTGGCTTAAACTCATGCCAGGAGTAAGTGAGTGCCCAAGATCTCGAGAGAAGAATAGAGGAGAAAGGATTGTGGTGTGGCTATCTCCCCTGGGTGTGATTTCTCGCTTTCTGTCACTCTGCCTCTCTCTGTCTTTCTGGTTAGTGCACACACCTTATAGCAAAAACCTCTCCAAAATAAAAAACATAATAATAAAATAAAATAAAGTAATTTGAGTGATAGCTGAAGCTATTCTAATCAATGAAAGTGGACCTGGGGTCAACTGGTATGTTTAAGAGATTTCAAGATTGGGAAAAAAGTATAAAACCTCTACTGGACTGGTGAGAAGTGAATTCCTACAGGAACATTCACTTTACAAGCTAAGTGACATATGTGATTCAATATATAAAAGAAGTTAAGGAAACCAGCAGTTAGTGTAATGGCTATGTCACTGGACTTCCACATAGTTGACCGCGGTTCATGTCCCGGACCCGGTGGCTTAAAACTCACGCGGGGTTGTGTGCGTGTGTGCCCAAGATCCCGAGAGGAGAATGGAGGTGAAGGGATTGTGGCATGACCATCCCCCCTGGGGGGTGATTTCTCGCTTTCTGTCTCTATGTCTCTCTTTGTCTGTCTGGTGAGTGCACGCATCCTATAGTGAAAAACCTCTCAAAAAAAAAAAGTTAAAATAAAATTAAATATAAAAATAAAATTTAATGATAGAGAAATAGAACCAGACCATTTAAAACAAGAAAAAGTTTGTTAAATAATTTGTAAACTGTTCATGTGTTTCTGGGGGATGCAGATGGAAAGTGAAAAATCATCCTAAAGGAGAAACGTTCATGACAGAATTCATGTTCCTACATTTCTCCCTTCTTTCAGGATTTAGGTTGTACAAGTACATGTGCCTACTGTGATTCTCAAGATACTGGGTTCAGGAATCAAACCACGCAATTGGCATGTAGGATCCTGCTGACTTAACCTTCATTCTATAGGCTGGTCTAAATTTTTAACATTCTAGAAATTTTAAAAATTGACTTAGTGCTAATATATTTTTAAATATTCACAGCTCTATCAAAAGAAGTTCTGCTCCATCCACAGAGGATATATTTAAAAATATTGATGTATATTAAATGCCTTTAATAAAAAAAGATTTAGGATATTGTTCTTTTTTTTTTCTTTGAGAAGTTTTTGCTATAGAGCACATGCGCTCGCCAGACAGACAGAGACAGACAGAGAGACAGAAAGTGAGAAATCACCCCCCACTGGGGATGGTCATTCTGCAATCCCTTCTCCTCCGCACTCCTCTCAGGATCTCGGGCACATGTGCACACATGCCCGGCATGAGTTTTTAGCCACCAGGTCCAGGATGTGAACCATGGTAGGCTACCATGGTCCATGGTGGTAGTCCAGCGACATAGCCATTATGCTAACTGCTAGTCCCGTTTGGATGTTGTTCTTTAACGTAATATGTATATATCTTGGTGTGAATGACAGCATCACAGTTAAGAGAGAAGCACTGAAGGATAAAGATATTCTACCACAGTAACTAACAATACATGTAAGATACTAGTCAACTGAAATTAAAGAGAGACATTAAAGAAAATATGAGGACAGGGGAGCTGGCAGGTAGGTTAAGGTGTTGGAATATTACATACCTGACCATGGCTCGAGTTCTGGAACAGGACCTGGTGGTTTGCTTTCTGGAACCCATCCACTAATGCTCAGTGAGTGTATGTGTCATACAGTTAATTAAATAATCATAATAACTAAAATTAAATAATTCAGATATATCACAGAGAGAGAGGGAGAGGAAGCATACACAAGCTTGAACATTTAACTTAAGGCATCTGGGTCCCAAATGTCTGATTGTGCAGTTTTAGTCCCAGACATGGAGGCTTGAAAATCACACCAAGTTCATGAGCCTGCATAAGAAACATCCTGAGAGGAGAATGGAGGCGAAGGGATTACAATGTAGCCATCCATTCTGGGGGGGGGATTTTTCATTTTTATTCTCTCTCCTATTGTAAAAATATTTTTTAAAAAAGTGTAAAAAGAGGGACCAGCAGTTAACGTAATGGCTATGTCATCGGACTCCCATGCAGTTGACCGCAGTTCGAGTCCTGGAACTGGTGACTTAAACTCACGCTGGGCGCATGTGTGTGCATGCCCAAGATCCTGAGAGAAGAACAGAGAAGGGATTGTGGCGTGGCCATTCCCCCAGGGGGTGATTTCTCGGTTTCTGTCTTTCTCTGTCTGCCTGGTGAGCGCACATGCCCTATAGCAAAAACCTCTCCAAAAATATTTTTAAAAAAGTGTAAAACATGTCAGAGGCCATATTGGATTAAAAAGATTAACTCACCAAGAAGATATAAAAATCATAAAACTTTATGCATTCAACATCAGAAAGAAAGACTGCTAGATATGAACAGAAAGACTGATTGTGATGTGCTAATTCATGTGGACTTCAACATTGTACTATCACCCCTGGACAGATAATTTAGACAGCAAAGAAAGAGAAACTGAACATAAATGATCCAATAAGCCAAATAAACTAACCAACATTTACAAAAGATTTTTGTCAAAAACATCAAAAAACACATTTTTCTCAGCCACACATAGAGTATTTCTGAAGACTGACCACATAACAGAGAACAAAACAAGTCTTTAAAACTAAAAAGAAAACAAAAATTATATATAGCAACTTATTTGTTACTATATATGATGAAGTTAAACTCGAACAGAAAGTGCTTTCAAAAATTCACAAATACATGAAAATGACATAATTTACCATGAGTAGCTTCAAAATTACTGAATAAATTAAGAATACAAATACAAATTTCTTGAAACAAGTAATAATTTAATCACAATTCTGCAGATGCTTTCAAACACATCAAAAGCACTCCTAAGACATGAGTCTACAGCAATTAGCACTCACACACACACATTTAAAAAACTTGATAAATAACCTAATGACTTATCCCAGTAAACTGAAAAAGTGGGAACAAGATATCCCAAAAGTATTAATAGTAGAAGATATAAAATAATAAAAGTTAGAACAGGCATAAATAAAACAGAGACTAATAGAACAACTGAGGGTCAGCCAGTGGTATGATGGTTAAGGCAGCTGGATCCTACATGACTAACTTACTATTTCAGTCCTGGAACTGTCATCAGTGGGTGCATGTGTACATGCCCCAAATCCCAAGAAGAAAATAAATAAAGGACTGAGGTACGGTCACCACCCAGGAAGGGTGATTTCTCACTTTCCACCCCACCCCATTTCTTTCCAGAAAGTGCACAGACCCTATAGCAAAGACTGACAAAAAAATTTCACAAAAAGCTGGGGTTTTGAGAAAATAAACCCAACAAACTATTAAGTAGAAAAACAAAATAAGATACCCAGAAAATAAAGCATAAAAAATGTGGTATTATCATGGACAGCACAGAAATACACAGATAATTATAGATGTTTTGAGTGACTATACATCAACAAATTGAAAAATCTAGAGGAAATGAACTAATCTCTGAACATATAAAATATACCTAGATTGGAACCAGCAGATAGCATATATTTATTTCACAGGACCTGCACATGGCTGATTATGGTTAAAGTCTTTGAAACTCACAACGGAGGTGTGTGCATAAGTGTCCAAAATCCCGACAATAAAGGAGAAGGGGTTGTGGCATGGTAATTACCCCTGGGCAAGATTTATCACTTTCTGTTTCTCTAGCATGCACATGTACCCTGAAGAAAAAAAAATATATATATAGTTGGATCATACCTTCAAATAGAAAGCATATATATACCAACAAAAAAGCAATGAAATTGAGTAATAGTCTCCTAACAAAGAAAAGCCCAGGTCCTGATGGTTTTATTTCCAAATTCTACAAAAGCTTTCTTTCCTTTCTTGGTCTTTTAATTTTTTTTTCCTTTTATTTTTTAATTTTATAATTTTTTTTATTTACTTATTTATTTTTTTATTTTTATTTTTTGCTATACAGTGTATGTGATTGTGCAACATGGGAATGAGGGGCAGAAAAAAGAGAGAAAGAGGAGAATGTAAGAAATTATTCTTTCCTTCTGCTCATTTTCCTCTCAGGAGTTTGGACATGCACACACTCATCCCCTGTGTGTCTCTAAAGCCACTGGATCCAGGACTCAAATTGCCAGGTTGGTATGTATTATACAGTGGCCTTAACCACCATGCCACCTGGCTGGACTTCTACAAAACTTTTAAAGGAGAATTAACACCAGTTCTTATCAAACTATTCATAGAGGACAAATTGGAAAGAAACCTCAAAAAATCATTTTTTAAAGCCACTGTCACCTTGATACCAAAAGCAAAGACACAACAAAATATAAACTATAAACCAATATCCCTGATAAATACAGATGCAAAAATTATCCATAAAACATTTTCACATGAACTCCAACAGCACATTAAAAAGTTTAATGCTTAATTAATATTTAACAAAATAGAAATGATTTATAAAAATACCTCAGATACAGTATTGAAACCAGAATATACAGAGAACTAAAGCAGCTCACTCACAAAAATACTAATGATACAAATTTACAATGGGCTGCTGGTCTGACCAGACAACTCTAGAAGACATCTGAATGGACACAAAGCATATGAAGAAATATTAACTTCACTTATAATAGGGAAAATGCAAATCCAAAGCACAGTGAAGTATATATAACTCCAGTCAGAATGGCTAGATCAAAAATACAAAGAACAAGTACTGGGGAGTTTGTGGTTAAAAGGGAGCCCTCCAAACAACCATCAATCCAATTAAAAGATAGGGAAATGAGCTGAAGACAATTGTCCAAGGAAGATACATGAATAGCCAAAAAGTATATAAAAATGTGCTCAAAATTTCTTAACATAAGAGAAACGAAATCAAAACTACAATGAGATACCACTTAAAGACAGTCAGAAGGGCTAAAATTTTAAAAATACATAAATAAATTATGATGAGTACTGGTGAAGTGGTGGAGAAAACAGAACTCTTCTACACTGTTGGTGGGAATGTAAAGTAGCACAAACACTATGGAATACAATTTGGGGCAACCCTGGTGAAACTGTAATGACTCAAAGAACAAGATATTAGAGAGACATTTCCACATCCATGTTTTGCAGGAGCCAGAATACTTAAGATAAGGAATCAGCATAAGTGTTGAATAACTAAGGATCACATTAAAACAATTAGGTAGTAGGGCAGAAGGAAGTAGGGAGATGCAGAAGGTGCAGATGAGAATCCTGCACACTTTCAAAATTACCGTTTCTCCCACTAAACCATCTGCAGTTTCACCAGAGTTGTTATCCCCCATCTTTGAACTTACCAATCTTCTAAATTATCTTGATCGTTATGAAAGACAGAATATCCAGCACATCAAGGACCCAACCTTATGGCATGTGCCTAGAATAAGTGAAGCATGGGAACTGAGTATGGGAACTGATGATGCTGCCTAACACAGCTCTATTGGTACACCAGAAATCCAGAATACAACAGCTTCAAAGAGAATCTGAGATTCAAAAGAAAAAGCTCAATAAACTAAAATCTGAGGTCAATAAAACAGAAAAAAATCTAATTTGAAGGTGCCTAAGAAGATCAAATTTCATATGCCAAATACCTTCACTAGAAGAAATGCTGGAGTTGAGAAGTTCTAATAGACGACTCCAGATTGATATTGACTGCTTACCCAAAGACTCTAACCTTTTTCAAGCCCGAGAATTGCACTTCAATAATAGTATTATTACTAACTTTTATGACAATATTGGATTTGTAGGTTGTGTACCACCAAGCTCCAAATTTCAAAGGTCCAGCATTAAAACACCAAACTCAAGACACAGATGATGACAAGTAGACTGTAATTGTACTACTGCTATCTTTCTGAATTATCCAGTCTTAATCCACTGTGAACAGTGTGAGATGCCAGCTCATTTCTGAGCCAGGAGGCCTTATAAGTTCTCTAAAACCACATCTGAAGTTCAAGAAACTAGTCTGTCTTTTGGAAACAGTTTCAGAGCTATATAGTATTTTGTCAGATTGAAGATGTGACAAAGCAGTATTGTACTTATATTAAATGTCACTTCACGGAGTTAATAATACCTCAGTGTAATGTCCTTGGCAGGTGAAATTTATCACAAGGAAAGTGTAATATAGCCTTTTGTTAACTAATTTTCTTTTTTCCCTTTAGTGGTTAATCATGATTATGTCCTCTTTAAAGTCTTACCTGAGAGAGGCAATGCCTTAAAATAAAAAAAGCATTCGGGACCAGCAGGTGGCATGGTGGTTAAGGTGCTGGACACTCCCACATGGCTGACCATGGTTCGAGTCCTGGACCTGGTGGCTTGCTTTCTCATGTTACCTCTTTGTCGCTCTCTCTGTGTATCTCTCTGGTCAAATTAAAACAAAATGAATGAATTATAAAAGTAAATAAATAATTCTTTAAAAAAATAAATAAAAAAGCATTCATGACATCAAACTATGAACAAAATACCCTTACTCTGTACTTTGCCCTTGATGTTCTGTGAAGACATACAGATGCTACACAGTGAAGTGCAGAAAAATATTGCAAGAATCATGTCATGAATAGGTAAGCCACACTAGATACTGACTTTAGCATTGAGTGCCATATCATGTTTGGTGTTCCACAGGGGAAGGTACAATAAAATATATTTTTAACTCACTGACAGAGCTGTTTCTTCTGCTTGGTGTCCCACTGAACTTAAACAAGAGATTACTGGGGAAGTACACATTCAAAACCAGCAATAACAGCAGTGTTCACAGGCCTTTGGTTGAAAAGAAGTATAAATGCTTTCCTACTGGGGTGATCCATTTATAAACCTGACTTAGTGGCAGGGCCATGTGTATTTATAAAATAAGGCTAATCATATTTAGGACAACTGAAGAAAAGCTGGGGAAAAAAAAGAAAAACAAGCAAACTTGAACACTGAAGCAACCTCAAACATCTCTTTATTTCTGAAGATAAATTTTTGTAAGGAAAATAAATATTCAGATGATCAGGAAAGTATATATCCTAATGAAATGAAAAAAGATATCATAACAGCATACATTTAAGAAGTCGTAATTATAAAATTATATACCAGTGCTTAGATTGGTGTTAAGTAAAGTGCTGAAATACGGCAAAAGATAAGTGATAACAAGGACTGTCACTCACTGTAAATCTGTGTGGATATGTTTCAAAAAGGACTACTAAGGAAAAAAAAATTAATCAGTAATTAATCATCTCCCAACAAAGAAAAGTGCAGGTCCCAATGGTTTCAATTCCGAATTCTACAAAACTTCAAAAGAAGAGATAACCTCTATTCTCCTCAAATGATTTCTAAAGAATCAAAAGGAAAAAATCCACCTAAATTTATTTTATGAAACCTCTGTTACCCTTATCCCCAAAACAGACAAGGATGTAACAAAAAAGAAAAACTACAGACCAATATCTCTGATTAATACACATGCAAAATTTCTCAACAAGATACTAGGAAAATTATATGTAATGACACGTTAAAAATATTATACACCACACCACAGCCAGGTAGGCTTTATTCCAGGACTATAAGGATGGTTCATATATACAAATTATAAATTTAATACACTATATTAACAGATAAAATGATTAAAAACATATGACAGCATCAATTAATGCAGAAAAAGCATTTGATAAAACACAACATTCCTTCATGATTAATAAACTCAGCAACATTGGCATAGATGCAACATTTCTCAACACAATAAAAGCCATATATGAAAAACTGATAGCTAATATCTCATTGAATGGGGAAAAGGGTTAAGGTTTTCACCTAAAAACTGAAACAAATGAAAGCTGCCCACTTTCTCCACTCCTTTTTCATATATTATGGGAAGTCATATACCAACAAAAAGCAGTGAAATTCAGTAAAATGGAAGGCACTGAAAAAGGGAAAGACGTGAAATTATCTCTATTTGCATATGACATAATTAAATACATAGAAAATCTAAAAGAATCCACACACACAGGGGAAGGAAAGAAAAAAAAAGAAAGAAAAACTCCTGGAAGTGATAAATGAATACAATGAACTGGCAGGATACAAAATCAACATACAAATATTTATAGCATTTCTATAAATGAAAAGGAGCAGACTGAGGTAGATTTGAAGGAAGTTATCCCACTTACTAGAGGTACAAGAAACATAAGATACCTAGGACTAAACCTAACCAAAGAAGTCAATGACCTCTACAAGAAAAA
>NW_006203780.1:37016-46591 GCF_000334495.1 Tupaia belangeri chinensis
ATGATACAAAGAGTGGGAAAAAAAGAATCCCATGTCCCTGGATTAGAAGAATTGATATCATCAGAATGTCAATCCTACCCAATTTAATCTGCATATTTAATGCAACCCTTATCAAAGTACCAGAGATATTCTACACCAATTAAAAAAAATTACAGAATTTGTCTAGAATCATTAAATACATGGTATTATCAAAGAAATTCTTTGCAAGAAGACTGACCCCAAATTATACGATAAAGGTGTAATATTCAAAACACCATGATTTTGGCACAGAAACAGAGTGGTGGACCAATGGGACAGAATAGAGACCACAGAAATAAACTCCCTGACCCCAAAATATATTTCAAAGCTGTGATCATTAAAACAGCATGGTATTGGAAAAAAAAAAAGACATGTGGACAACTGGAACCAGAATAAACCCCAGAAATAAATCCCCAAACATATAGCCAGTGGTTTTCTAACAAAAGGCACCAGTCAATATAATGTAGAAAAGAAAGCCTCTTCAGTAAATGGGGCTAGAAAAACTGGGCATCCACCTGCAGAAAGATAAAACTGGACCCCTATCTCTCACTATGAATGAAAACTCAACTCAAACTTGATCAAAGATCTAAACACAAGACCCCAAACTATAAAACTACTGGTGAATAATAGAGGGGAAACCATGAAGACAGTGGCATATGCAAGGACTTACTCAATAAGATCCCCAAAGCACAGGAAATAACCCCAAAAATAAACAAGTGAGAACATGTTATTTCAAAAGCTTCTGCACAGCAAAATAAAGAATTAGAGTGAACTGACAACCTTTGAGGTGGGAAAATAAATTTGCACAATATTCCTCAAATAGGGGTCTAATAACTAGAATATACAGAGAAATCAAGTGTACCTGAAAAAAAAAGAAAAGAAAAAGAAAAGATCAGCCCAATTAAAAGATGGGCCAATAAGCTCAACAGATACCTCTCTACAGAAGACATAAAAACAGTAAAAAAACATGAAAAACGTTCAACATCCCTTATCACAAGGGAGATAAAAATCAAAACTACAATGAGATACCACCTAACCCTTAACAATGTCTTGGATGAGATTCTCATGTTTGCATGTCCTGTGGGTGTTGTCACCCATTACTGTTGGGAGAAATAGGAAATATCAACAGAATTCTACTGAGAGAAAACAACTGGAAACTTGAACAAATGACCCATAAAACATACCCTGTGCATCTTGTCCCCTGGCTGATTTTAGTGGATTCTTGTATAGAAATGTATCCTAACAGTGATTATAAAAACTTCCTAGTTTCATAATTGCCTCCAGAAATTACAAGGCCTAAGGTGATTTGGGGGATCCGATCACCTTAACTTGCATATATACAGTTGGAGTCATAAAAGTCATGGTCTTCAAAGATAACCTAACATCATATAGCAATAGACAATATGAAGACAACTACAAGAGTCAAACTGTCACAAATTAGAAAATGTTAAAACAGATAAAGATCTGGCAAGATATTTTATTGGAAATAAAAAATAAGTGAGGATCCATATAAATTGCTTTTTTTCCAAACTTTTAAGAAAGACATTGGCTGGGGCCAGCAGGTGGTGAGGTAGTAAAGGTGTTGGATCCCCACATAGCTGACCACAGTCTGAGGCGAGGCTCAGACTGGTGGCTTGCTTTCTCACTCCCCCCACCATGAGTGTGAATGCCCTAGAGCAAAATAAAATGATAATAAATAAAATCAAATAAATAATTCTTTTTTGAAAAAAGGCAGTGTCTCTTTGAAGCAACATATGGCTATAGGCTACATGGATAACTCATGCTTACAATGTAATTTATGATTATAGGTCTCGAGTCATGTAGTTAAAGCTGAGTGTGTGAATGTTTAGGAAAGTGAAAAAAGTCATGTTGGGATTATAATACGTATGATGTAAAATGCATGATGACATGGTAGAGAAACTAAGAACAGTGCAAGTACACTATTATAGAGTTCTTGTACAGAAATTAGTGTAATGTAAACGTTTGAAGGTACATAAAAAGTCAAATGTGAATATTGTGAACCACAAAACAATCATTTAAAAAATGTTACACTTGAGGTAACAAAAAGTTCATGGACCATAAATAAACAGGAAATACATTAAATCTATCATGTAGGAATTATTTCACTTTTACTTAATTTGTACTTAAGTGTCTTTCATGGAAAACAGACTACATTCGTGTAGTAAAAAAATACTAAACTTAGAAAATTTGAAACAGTCCAGGTAGAGAAAATAAAGCTACAATACAGACTGAAGGAATTAAATAATAGAAGAAAAGAGATATTATCATATGAACACTAAAAAATAACAAGGCACATAAAATAATAGCAAAGGGCTTTGCCAAAAGAACACTCTTGAAAAACAAATACACATTGGGACCAGCAGATAGTGTAATGGCTATGTCACTGGACTCCCATGTAGTCGACCGCGGTTCGTGTCCCGGACCTGGTGACTTAAAACTTAGGCTGGGCGCGTGTGCATGTGTGCCCAAGATCCTGAGATGAGAATGGAGGAGAAGGGATTGCAGTGTGGCCACTAACCTTGGGGGTGATTTCTCACTTCCTGTCTCTCTGTCTGTCTGGTGAATACACACGCCCTATAGCAAAAACCTCTCAAAAAAAAAGAAAGAAAAACAAATACACATGTACATATATAAATATATACATACACACACACGTGTGTGTGTGTGTGTGTGTGTGTTTGTGTGTGTGTGTTAATTAAAAATGTAGAATGAAACTATCTGAGACAGTGGAGAATAGTTAAAAGAAGGAATGTTCAGGGCTGAACAGACAACCAGAAATTTGGGAATAAGGTCATAAGTCCTAGAAAAGAGGAAGCCAAAGACTATAATCCTCAATATTTGCATATAAAACTCATAAAAATTACTGGTGAACTACTAAATACACATATACAGAACTCAGAGCAACCTATAAAAAAAGCAGCTATTAGAACCTGAATAAAACAGAGAATCAGCTCCTCATCACTGCAAGGGATATAGAATTTGGAACTTGAATCTAGACAGTTAACCAACATGCAGAATAAAAATTAATCTTTTGAGATATATAAGAGTATTCACAAGTTCCATGGTGTATAATTTACATTATCAAGGGTAGAATTTATAATTAATGTTTAGTAAAAATAAAAGCAAAATGTGACCCATATTTCAGAAATAAAGTCCCTCAAATAATACAGATATTTGAAGTAGCAGACAAGAAAATTAAACTATGCAGAAATAAATTTGTGGACTTAAAGGATATTGTGAGGATTGTTGGCAATAAAATAAATTTTATAAAAAAGGCATTCAGGAACTTTCCAGAATGTGTGTTGAGAATTAGAGGAGTGATGGCAGCCTGAGCTGTCAAAAGCTAAGCGCTCCTATGCTAGCTTCAGCCCACTCACTGGCAATAGGAAGGGGTAAAAGAAAGAACTTACTATGATGTATTAGGGGTCAAACCCAGTGCCACCTAGTAAGAATAGAAAAAGACTTATTGGAAGCCAGTTATGGGGGATTCTTTCTTTTTTCCTCCTTTCTGACTCTAGTGAGTGAGCATTCCCTTAAACAGAAAAAAATGACATAAAACAAAGACATTTGGGCAAAGAAGTTAAGATAACTCATTACCAGGAGACTTACATTAAAGAAACAACTTCTTCAGTATTAAAGAAAATAAAACCAGAGTCTGATAAAATGTACAAAAAAGATGCAAGGAACACCAAAGTAGCACATATCTATGAAAGCATACTATAGAGCCTTATCTCATGACTGAAACCAATGCAATAACATGTAAAAAATATTATACATTATGACCAGGTAGGATTTATTGCTGGAATATAAGGATGATTCAATATATATATATATATATATAACAAATGTAATAGATTGCATTAAGAGAAGAAATGACAAAAATTGTATGCTCATATTAATTGGCATATAAAAAGATTTGGTAAAATATAAGTCATTTATTATTAAGAATCAATAAAAATAGGCATAGAAAATATATTTTCTAACCAAATAAAGGCCATATGTGACATTCCTACAGCTAACATAACATTAAACAGGAAAAAGTGGAAACTTTTTCAACTCAAACTAGAACAAGACAGAGATGTCCACTTTCTTCTCTCCCATTCAGCACAGATACTAGAAGTAATAACTAATACAGTCAGATGAAAGAACAAAAGGCATATAAATTGGAGAAGAAAAAACTAAATTGCCCCTATTTGTGGCTGACTTGATTATATAATGCTTCATCAGGAAAGTCATGATGCATTTTTCTATGGTTTTTTTTTACAGCCCAATACATAGGAAAACCTAAAGAATCCACGAAATAACTCGTAGATGAAATAGACAAATGCAGTAAAGTTGCAGGACACAAATCCAGCATACAAAAATCTGCAGTAGGAAAAAAAAGAATCTGCAGTAGGCTATCCCCATAGCAGTGATCAAATACTATGTGTAGGGAGCCAGATCCCACATAATCACCTGTGGTTTGAGTCCAAGGCCCTGAGGACTTTGGAAACACATTGAGTGTGTGTATGTGTGCATGTGTCCAAAACCCTGATGGAAAGAATTGGAGGAAAGGGTTTGCAGCATCCCCTGAGCACCCTGGCTAGGTCTTTGCAGCATCTCCTGAGCACCCTGGCTAGGTCAGTTTAGTCCAGAGGATAGTTCCCAGGTAGTTTTATAGCCCATAATGGCATTTTATGCTTCATTTTGGGGTGATTTTTCTCTCTTCCTGAATCTTCATCTCTCTACCACTCTCTCTAGCAAGTACATAAGCCCGTGGGTAATTAAAAATATCTAACCATGAATAAACTGAGAGAAAAATGAAGAAGGCAATCCTATTGACAATAACCACAAAAACTATTTGGAAGGAATCTCACCAAGAAAGTGAAAGACCTCTATGAATAAAATTGTAAAAGCTGAACAAGTTACTTGAAAAATACACAAAAACCAGGAAGACAATCCTTTTCATAAATTTGAAGAATCAATATAGGTGCTATACCTATACTACACCACAGTGATCTACAAATTCATTAATTCCAATTCTTACAAAAAACAAAAAAGAATATTTAACACAGAAATAATTATAAAATTTATTCAGAATCACAAATGATCCATATAATCAGACCAACTGTGTACAAAAGAAATAAAGTTAGAAGCATCTAACTTCCTGACTCCTAAATGTATTGTAAATCCTTAATCACTCAAACAGCAGGGTACTGGCACAAACACAGACATATGACTGTCCAATTGAATAGAATAAACAGGAAATAACTTAACATACAGCCAACTGATTTTTGACAAAGGCCACAGATCAAGCCTGTGAAAAAAAGTTTTCAATAAATGGTTCTGGGAGAACTCAATATCCACCAACATTCGAGTAAAAATAGATCATCTCTTACCAGTTACTATTAACTCAAAGTGGATTAAATAATTCAATATAATGGACAAATTTATAAACCTATTAAGGAAAATATACATGAACAACATATTGGAGTGAGCAAAGACTATTTAAATAAGACCCATAAGGAATGGACAAAACCATTTTTGATAGAGAAACTTGATTTCATAAGATAAAATATTTCTGAAGAGCAAAGAAAATAAAAAACAGAATAGACAATGACACTGTAATATAAAAACCATAATCCAGCAGTCGTGGCTAAATTCTGGATTCCCACATCACTGACCATGGTTCAAGTCCTGGATCAGGTGGCTCAAAAATGACAACAAATAAATAGATAAATAAAAACAATTATTTTTTTAAAAATACTGTATTTTACAAAAAGGTACAATGATTATTTGTAAACCAGAAATGATTCCAAAATGAAAATGCATGTATAATTATTTATTTATATTTATCTTTATAAGTGTACATATTTACTGATTATAATTGTATGCATGTACTTACAAGCGACTGGCAGCACAGTAGGTTTATTTACACCAGCATTACCACAAACATGTGGGTAATGCGTTACTTTACAATGATACGACAGCTACAACCACACTAGATTGCAGATTTGGGGGCTTCATTATAATCCTCTTGCACCACATGAATACATACAGCACATCACTGAAATGCTACTATGCAGTGCTTATTATATTAGTCAGGAAATACAACTTTGGGCAGTCTGTGGCATAATCAGCACATACACTCTAGGTTAGTGAAATTTATGGAGAGTTCTTTAGGGACCTGTGGTAAATTCCTGCCACACATTCCAGGTTTATATGTATCAAGTGGGTATTTCTAAGAGCTGTCTGGGACCATGCTATATTAGCAACTCTAGAAAAAGCTACTGACTGGTTTGTGTTTTAACAATCAGTAACAGTGATCACTGTAGAACACTGAGTGTGCATTTCCAGGTTAGTTGTAAAACACTGTCTCCCATGTCATCTATGTGACTAATAAAGACTATCTCATGATTCATATCCCTTGAGAATTTACCATGCTCTCCCCTTAGAGTCAATTCAAACCATGTAATAAATGCGTTTTTCCCATGTTATAAAAGCTAGAGACCAATTTTTACTGATCTCACAGGGCTCTACAGGCCTTATAACCTGCCTATTTCACCCTGTCAATTTTATCTTGCCTTTTTATGCATTTGTCATGCTGAATTTTAGTTAATATTACTTTTCCATTTTAATTTATAAACACTCATAAAATTCCTAAATACAATGTAAAACACTTGGGGAGATCAGTAAACAACTTACCAAAAATGAATTCATTTTCTTAATCCTGGAGAAATACAGAGGTTTCTAAAATTATAGCTGGAAGAGAAGGTGAACGAAGTAGGTTGGAGAAATGATGTTGCTTATTCCAAGATTCCCCTGTGGGAGAACAGTCACTTACACATGAGAATGGGCTAAAAAGACCTTATTGAATGAACAATAACAAATTTATTCACTGATAGAAATGAAAGACTTAGTAAAATGTTAAAATAACTTAGTAAAAATGTTACTATGGGACCAGCAAATGATGAAATAAATGGTTAGTTTGCTGAACGCTCATGTTGTCGACCAATGTTCGAGTCTCAAACCCAGTGGCTTAAACTCATGATGGGAATATGTTTGTGTATACCCAAAATCAAAAGAGGAGAATAGAGACGCCATTGTGGCACAACAATTCGCCCTAGGGGGTGAGTTCACACTTTCTGTCTTTCTGTCTCTATCTTTCTAGTGAGCACACATACTTTATAGTAAAAATTCTTAAAACAAACAAACAAACAAACAAAAACACTGGAGACCAGCAGATGACATAATGATTACATTACTGGACTCTCATGTAGTCAACCATGGTTCAAGTGTCAAATTCGATGGCTTAAAACTTACACCAAGCATATATGTGTGCATGGCCACAGGTATGCTTTGGACCCTCCTATCCAAAAACCCTTCTGCCAAAAGCCCCCATGGTGCAGGAGCCACTGGCAGCAAAACAGTATACAAGAGTGAGCAGAAGTATCACATGTCTCGGACTTCTTGCTGCTGTCTTTTGCTGGTGCATGTGCGCTTTGGTACTTTTCCTCCCACCAACCCCAACACTGGAGCCCTTCCACCATAAGCCAACCCCTGGGAAGGTACCAGCAGGTACGGCAGGAGGCACCAGAAGTGAAAGTGAGCTCAGAAGTGCACATCCCATAGTTCTTGCTGTTGACTTTTGGATGCAGAGGTGTTCTTTGGACCCCCATACCCCTGCTCCCCTTTGCTTTTAGTTCCCATAGTGCAGAAGTCAGTGTTAAACACACACACACACACACACACACACACACACAGAGAGAGAGAGAGAGAGAGAGAGAGCAGGATTGAGTATCTCAGACTTCTTGCAGCTTCCTGTGGCACACGCTCATGTGCTTTGGACCCTCCCTCCTACATCCCTCCTCTATAAGCTGCCATCCTACAGGAACCAGCAGTAGCAAGATAAAGAGCTCAGAAGGAATGCTCATCCCAACTTCTTGCAGTTGCTTTTCCCTGCACAGTTGTTCTTTGGACTCCTACTCCCTGCTCCCCTCTGCCTTAAGTCCTCACAGTTCAGGAACCAGCTGGAGAGAGAAGTATAAAGCATCTCAGATTTCTTGCTATTGCCTTTTACAAATGCAGATATGCTTTGGAACCTTCCCCACCACCCTGTTCCTCCACCATGAGCCCAATGTTGCAGGAGCCTGACTCAACAAGAGAATGAGCACAGTAATATCATGCATATTAAACTTCTTGCTCCTGCCTTTTTCTCACACAGTGCAGAAGCCAGTAGCAATGAGAGATAGAGTGAATGCAAAAAGACGGCATATCTCACACTTCTTGCTGTCTTTTACCTAGGCAGGTATGGTTTGAACCCTGTCCCTCTGCCCTTCACCACCTTCAGCCCCCAGGATGAGGTTCCAGCAGCAGCTGGAGTGACTAAGAATGAGCCCAGAAAGACCAGGCATCTCAGACTTCTTGCTGTTGTCTTTTGCCCACACACATGTTCTCTGAACCCTCCCTACACAGAGCTCCTTCACAATAAGGTGCCATAAAACAAAAACCAGCAGTGGGAAGACAGGGACAGAGTGAGAACAGAGCTGGGCATCTCAGACTTCTTCCTGCTTTGCCTGTGGAAGTGTGCTTTAGAAAACCTCCACACACACAGCCCTATGCCATCAACTCCCATGGTGCAGGAGTCAGTGGCAGTAAGAGATGGAGAGAGTGTGACATAAGAACGGAGCATCTCAGACTCCTTCATGCTCCCTTTTTCCTTCACAAGTGTACTCAGGACATTCCCTGTACCCTTCCACCTTAAGTCTCCACAGTCCAGGAGCCAGCAGCACTGAGAGACAGAGAGAAACAAAAGGAATCCATGTCTCAGACATCATACTTCTGCCTTCTGCCAGAATAAGTGTGATTTCAAGTTTCTACTTCCCTCTCCCAGCATGCCTCTGTAATAAACCCCCAGGTTGCAGTGGCCAGAGGCAGACAGAGAGCACACCTGTGCATCCCAAAAAGGACAGCACATCTCAGACTTCATACTGCTACCTTTTGCTCATGTAGGTGTGCTTTGGATTGTCCCCACACCTCATCCCTCTGCCATAAGCCCCATGTTGTAAAAGCCCATGATAGTGAGACAGAATAGAGTGAGCTCAGAATCCTTGCTGTTGCCTTTTGTCCACACAGGTGTGCTTTGGACCCTCTCACCACTCATATGCCCATCCTCTACAAGACCCCATGCTGGTCTGAGTGAGGAATAACAGAGGGTGAGCACAGAAGGGTGGGGCATCATCATTCTACCTTTTGCCCATGCCAGGGTGTGTTAGACCTTCCACATCCCATGCCCCTCTCCCTTAAGCTCCTAAAGTGCATGAGTCAGCATTGGCAAGAGAGAAAGACAGAAAGAGAGTGAGCACAGGAGGATAATTATCTCAGAACTCTTGTTGCTACCTTTGGCAAGTCTAGATGTGCTTTGAAGTGCCCTGTACCACTCTGCCCTCCACCATAAGCCCCATGATAAAGGAGCCAGTGGCAGTGAGACAGTGAGAGTAAGCACTGACTTTCAGACTTTTTGTTGCTGCCTTTTCCCTGTAGAGATTCACTTTGGA
>NW_006203780.1:46764-47832 GCF_000334495.1 Tupaia belangeri chinensis
AATAAGAGACTGAGATTCAGCATAGATGGATTGGACATCTCAGACTTCTTGCTTCTGTCCTGAGCTCAAGCTGGTGTGCTTTTGACCCTCTGGCATATCCCCCTCTACCTTAAGCCCCCATGGTTCAGTACTAAGTGCAGCAACAGAGACACAGGGAGTGCAGAAGGACCAGGCTTCTCAGACTTCTCACTCCTGCTTTTTGCAAACCTTAGTTTGCTTGGAGATTTTAGTTAGCTGACTTGTACTTCCTTCTTTATTTGAATCAACCCCAAGTGCAACTAATTCTGAGAGACTGGGATAGAAACCAACAACTAAAGCTGGGCTACATTTACCCTTCTTAGATTGATAGAAAAGGCCATCTCCCAAAAACACACCTGAGAAGTAGAGCTCATCATCTTCACTAACACTACAGAATAAATATGAAGAAAAATTAAAATATCTCTCCCTCAAGGGAACAGAAAATGTCCTCCTTAATAAAAGAGTACAAAAGAATTAACAGATATATCAGAAAAAGAATATGGAATGATCAAAGTGATAAAACAGAATGAAAGAGAAAACAGACAACTAACTCCAGATGAGGAAATCATTCCAGACCTGAAAAAGAATTCCATAAAGAGACAAACACCATAAAAAAGAATTAAACAGAACTCCTAGAGATAAAGACTATAACACAAAAAATAAAAAATACCTCCCTCGGAAGTATTAATAGCAGATTAGACCATGCAGAAGACAGAACCTCTGACCTGGAAGAAAAAGCCATTGTTAAAACAAAACCAACAAAAAGAATGAAAAAATAACTGTTGGGGACAAAAACCAGCCCATGACTGAGAACTAAGACAGAAGGAGAGAATGCAGAAGGGAGTTGAAAGCAACCCCATTTGGGAACCAGCAATTAACGTAATGGCTATGTCACTGAACTCCCACGTAGTCGACCGTGGTTCGCGTCCTGGACCCGGTGGCTTAAAACTCACACCAGACACGTGTGCCTGCGTGCCCAAGATCCCGAGAGGAGAATGGAGGAGAAGGGATTGTGGCGTGACCATCCCCCCTGGGGGGTGATTTCTTGCT
>NW_006203780.1:50351-55373 GCF_000334495.1 Tupaia belangeri chinensis
GAGAAAAGAAAATCTCAAGAATAGATATTAGTTTTTATGGATTTTAATAAAGAATGATACTTATACAGTTTTGTAGGGATCTATAACCTAATTTAAGGAATTCTAATATATTTATCTATTTCACTTGGAGAGGGCAGAGTTGTCTTGGGCCAGTTTTGGCCTAATCCTATCTTAGGTAAAGAAAGGATGTATTTTAAAGGACCTTCCAAAGGTCGAGATTACTTCTGCCTAGAAAGAACTTTAGCCCACCCTCTATTGTGACTACGGAGGTAAAGCATTGTAATTAATAGTAAGTGATCAGAGCAAAGGGGAGCGGTAGGTCAGGGGACTTCCTGAAAAATTTTATCGTACACTCAGGATGTATAGGAAAGCTATGCAATTCTTTTATAGTAGTAAATTGGGGAGTCAGAGGGGGGTCTGCTTCCCAGTAAGGCTGCCAGTTTCTAGAGCAAATAGCAAACAGTCTTGCTGACATGCTAAGTGACCCAAGCTTTGTTCCAAGGTCGGGGGGTGCACAACAGTGGCCTTGCCAATGTGTTGATCCGACTGAAAGCAGAGCTCAAAGATCGGGGGGCTCAGACAGATCCTGGGGCCTCGCCGGGTCGGACTCCTCCAATTTAATACAAAAGATCATGAAAAACTATCATGAGAGCCTTTTGGCTGGAACTGCCACCTTCCAGTAATTAACCAATATGATGCACACAAAGGAAAAGAGGAGAGGCACCTGATATATGTACTCTAGGCCTTTTAGAAAACATAGAGTGGTTCCTTTGACAACATATATGCGAATCTACAAGAAAGGTGATATTGTAGACATCAAGGTAATGGGTACTGTGCAAAAAGAATGCCCACAAATGTTACCATGGCAAAACTGAAAGAGTCTACAATGTTACCCAGCATGTTGCTGGCATTATTGTAAACAAACAAGTTAAGGGCAAGGTTCTTGCCAAGTGTATTAAGCACATTAAGCATTCAAGGAGCAGAGATAGCTTCCTAAAATATGTGAAGGAAAATGACCAGAAATAGAAGCACCGGCTTGCTCTGCCCAGAGAAGCACACTTTGTGAAAACCAATGGAAAGGAGCCTGAGCTACTGGGATTTATTCCCTATGAATTCATGGATGATGGGTATTAAAAATAAACACATCTGCGATCTCTATAAAAAAATTATAAGTGACTATACACCAATAAAAAAGGAAACCTGGATGAAATGAACAAAATTTAAGTAAGTAAATAAATAAATAAAAATAATGGACAAATTTCTGGATGCATATAATTTACTAAGACTGAATTAAGAAGACATGAAAAGCCTAAAGAGACCAATAAGAAACAATGTGATAGAATCAGTAATAAATAGTCTCCCAACAAACAACAGCCCTGTTCTTGATGGCTTCACTTCGGAATTCTACAGAATTTTTAAAGAAGAGCGAACTCTCAGTGTAATATTTCTAAAGACCCAAAAGGAATAAATTCTCCCAAACTCATTCTATGAAGCTTCCATCACCCTCATTCCTGAATAGACAAGTACTTAACAATAACAAACAAACTACAGACCAACAAGCCTGTTGAATATTGACACAAAAATTCTCCACAAGTTACTAGCAAACTGTATCCAATGACAAGTTAAAAAATTATGCACCATGTCCAGGTAGGCTTTATTCCACGGATGCAAAGGTGGTTCAACATATGTAAAACAAAAAAATGTAATACATCATATTAACAGAAAAAAAGATAAAAACGATATGATCATATCAACTGGTACACAAATAACATCTGATAAAATACAACATTACTTCATGATTAAGACTCAGCAAAATCAAAATAGAAGAAATAACTTCTCAATAAAAGCAATATGTGAAAAACCCTTATAAGAGTTTTCATACTGAGTGGGCAGTAAATGAAAGCTTTTCTACTAAACACTGGAATAAGACAAGGCTGCCAACTTTCTCCTTTCTTTTTCAATATAGTGCTGCAAGTCCTAGACAATACAGTCAGACAAGAGAATAAAGTAAAAGGTATTCAAACAGGATAAGAAGTAAAATGATCTCTTTTTATAGATGACATGATATATACATAGAAATCCAAAGGAATTCACAAAAATAATTCTGAAATGTAATAAATAAATACAGTAAAGTGGCAGGATAGAAAATCCACTTACAACATTCTATAGCATTTTTATTTACTAACTGTGAACAGACTGAGGTATTATAGAATTGAAAAAAAAAACAAGCCCATTTACAATAACCACGTAAAGCATAAGATACCTAGAAATAAAACTGACCAAAGACCTTTACAAGAAAAATTATTGAAAAATTAAAAGGGAAATTGAAAATGATACAAAATGTGAAATGACATCCCATGCCCTGGATTGGAAGGATTAATATAATCAAAAAATCTATTTTACCAAAATAAATCTATAAATTTAATGCAGTCTTGATCAAATTACCAGAGATGTTCTTCACAGAATTAGAAAAAACAATCTTATTTTTTAATAATCATAAAATTTTACTGGAATCATCAAAAGCCCCCACATTGTCAAAGCAATACTGCACAAAAAGAATAAAGTAGGAGGCATCTCACTCTCTGACCCAAAAAACATATTACAGAGCTGCGATAATCAAAACAGTATGGTACTTGCACAATAACAGGTATGTAAACCAATAGAACAACATTAATGCCAAAACATGCAGAACTGATTTCTGACAAAGACATATTACAGAGCTGCGATAATCAAAACAGTATGGTACTTGCACAATAACAGGTATGTAAACCAATAGAACAACATTAATGCCAAAACATGCAGAACTGATTTCTGACAAAGGGCATAAGACAAGTCAGTAGGAAAAATAAAATCTCTTCAGCAAGTGGTGTAGGAAAACTAGATATTCACCTGCAGAAAAATGAAACTGGAACCCTATGTCTCATCATTAACAAATATCAATTCAAAATGGATCAAACATCGAAACATAAAACCTCAAACTATAAAACTACTGGTACAAAACACAAGAGAATTTCGTGGAGACATCACAGTAGGCAAAGCTTCTTAAACAAGATCCACAAAGTACAGGCAATAATCCTGAAAATAGACAAGAAGAATTATATCACGTTAAAAAGCTTCTATACAGCAAAAGACACAATAATAAAAATAAAGAGACAGTCATCAAAATGGAGAACATATTTACAAACTAAGCCTCAGATAAGGGACTGATAACCAGTATAGGGAATGTAAGCAGTTTACCCCTTTAAAAAAAAAAGTAAAAAAAAAAAAATACAATTAAAAGATAAGCAAATGAGCTGAGCAAACAAACTCTCTAAGGAAGAAACACAGTCAAAAAGCACATGAAAAAATATTCAACATCTCTTATCACAAGGGACATGCAAGTCAAAACCACAATGAGATACTACCTAACCCCAATCAGAACGGCTAAGAAAAGTAAAAAATTATAAATGCTGGTGAGGCTGCAGTGGAAAGGGAACTCTCCTAAACTGTTGGTGGAAAAGTAAATTAGTTTGGGCACTGTGCAGAACAACATGGAGGTTCCTCAAAAACATACAATAGAACTACCATATTATTTTGCAATTCTATTCCTGGGTATCTGTCCCAAAGGACAGAAATACACTCAGTTGGAAAAACATTTGCACATCTATGGTTTTGGCAGCCTTATTTACAATTATTAAGACATGGCATCAACCTAAATGTCTAAGGACAGATAAATGGGTTGGAAAAGTGTGGCACATATACACATGGAATACTACTCAGCCATTAAAAAAAAAATTAGACCCTGGCATTTGATAGACAATTGACAAACACTGAAGATTTAATGTTAAGCAAATCAGGTCAGACTGTGAAAGTGAGGCATTAGATGTCCCACTTAGTAGATACTGAATGTTTGTGCTCTATGGCTGAAACTGAGAGATTGAAATGTACAAAAGCATGGAGAACAACTGTGGATACTAGAGATAGCGTGGGAAGAAGATGAGCAATGGGGAACAGGAAGGTAGAAATCAAAATCTAAAGAGCAATACATTTTAGGAACACAAAAATAAATTATCTGTTGATGATAATGTTTATGGTAGTATGTTGGACTAGACCAATATACAGTGTATGCATGCTGGGGAAATTAATTTTCTGTGCTGTAAAGATCCAGTATTTAAATATAAAACAAGTAAATAAAAGATTTCAACACACATATTAAAGAGGCCGTTGAAGTACAAATAAATACACAAATACATTTACAAATTCTATTGTAATTAAAGAAGTGAAAAATTAAATCCAGCTTAAATTAATAACCAGTGCCTTAATTATCATGCCATCTGCTGGCTCCACTCTTTTCTTTCTTGGTGTCTCTAGTGAACAGATGCGCTCCTTAGCAAAACTTAATAAATAATAAATAAATAAAGCAAAAATACTAAGAATGAAGACTAAGAATTCATTAGCTAATCAACCTTAATGGTTTAGATATGGAAAATTTACTTAAAGATGATGGGAAAAGAAAAAGTTATAAGAAGCAGTCAAAGAAAATAAAATAAACATATCAGAGAGAGAATCAGCAATGCCAAATGTTAGTCCTCTAAAGTAAATTCAGGAAATGGGACCAGCAGATGCCATAATGGTTACATCACTGGACTTTCACGTAGTTGACCCCGGACCCAGTGACTTAAACTTCACACTGGATGCGTGTGCATGTGTGCCCAAGATCCTAAGAGGAGAATGGAGGAGGAGGGACTGTGGCATGGTCATCCCCCCTGGGGGGTGAGTTCTCACTTTCTGTCTGTCTCTGTCTTTCCAGTGAGTATATGTACCCTATGGCAAAAATGTCTCTCAAGAAAAATAAATAAATAAAATAAATCTGTCAATTTTTACAACAAATGTATATTCTTGGAATAATAACATACATGCACAAACACACACATATGAATACAAATTTTATAAAGTAATAACAAACTGTAAAACTAGAAATGAGATGAATAAATAGACCAGTTGAACTATCAAGAGAACCTCTTAAAAATACCCCTGGCTTTT
>NW_006203780.1:55630-59663 GCF_000334495.1 Tupaia belangeri chinensis
GAGGGGGAGAAAATAATGACCATATGTCTAATCAAACATACTTCTCTTTTTTTAACAAAAAACTTTTTAAAAAACAGGATCTTGTTAGGCAGGATCCTCCTGCCTCCCAAATACTAACTAAAATTTAAGAATTATTTATTCAATTTTATTTATCCCTTTTTTAAAAATTTGCTACAGGCACACATACTCACCAGATAAAGACAGAGAGAGAAACTTACCAGGTCCAGGACTCAAATCATGGTCAGTCCTGTGGGAGTTCAACACCCTAGCCACTATGCTACATCCTGACCCTGTAACTAAACAATTTTAATGAGAAAAAAGAGACCTCCCCCAAAGAAAAGTAGGCAAAGACACTTAGACACTTTAGCTAGATTTCCAAATGTTCAATAAATGTGTAAAACATGTTTAACATCTTTAGTAAGTGGGAAAATACCAAAATCAAATAAATAAAACTAAACAGTATAAATAAACATTTGGAACTGAACTCTAATGGAAAAAAAAGGTTGAATGTCTAGTTATCTATACTTTAGGAAACTGATTGAGTAAGCTCCCAGACACACGTACAACCAGCACAAACTCAAAGAAATATAAAACATCTTACTGGTGAGCATGCTCCCTATAGCAAAAACCTCTCAAAAAAAAAAACCAAAAAAACAAAAAAAACCCAAAAACTAAATATTATAAAGCTACAAAACAGCCATCAATGACAAAGATCAAGAGACCATGGGAACCAGCAGTTAGCATAATGGCTATGTCGCTGGACTCCCATGTAGTCGACCACGGTTTATGTCCTGGACCCAGTGGCTTAGAACTCACGCCGGGCGCGTGTGCGTGCATGCCCAAGATCCCGGGAGAACGGAGGAGAAGGGATTGCGGCGTGACCATCCCCCCTGGGCGGTGATTTCCTGCTTTCTGTCTCTGTCTCTCTCTGTCTGGCAAACGCATGCGCCCTATAGCAAAAATCTCTCCAAAAAAAATAAAAAGGAGAAAAAAAAAGAGACAATATAATGAAAATCCATAAATTAAATCATATTGAAATGGAAATTATTAGGCCACCCCATGACATGAGGGTTAATGCAGCTGGATCTCACATGGCCAAACATGGTTCAAGTCACAGACCCAATACCTTAAAAAGCAGGCCAGGCACTCATTCAGATGTGCTCAAAATCCTGAGGTGAGAATGAAGAAACTGAGGCATGGCCATATTTCTGGTTTGAGATTGCTACTTTCTTTCTTCCTTCCTTCTTCCGTCTTTCTTCCTTTCTCTTTCTCTAGCAAGCACATATGCCCCATAGCAAAAATTGATAGAAAAAAAATCATAATGCATGTCCAGCTTGGAGTCAATAACAAATGTAACTTCAGTCTTGGAAGGCATATGATTAACCATGATTTTGGATCCTCAGGTCAGAATAAAACCAAGCCTGTGAGTAAGTGCACATGCCTAATATCCTGATGAGTTAGAGAGCTGGGGAAGCATGATAATGAATCCCTGTATGTGCTTCTCGCTTTCTCTCAATCTTGAGTGGACATGCATGCTCTATCATGAATAAAATAAACCAAAAAAAGAAAATGTGATAGGAATCTAAGTCTGGAAAATTTTTGCCCACTAGTGCTTACATTCTTTCCTTATTGCTTTTATCATAGGGCACATATGCTCACTGGAGACAAACAGAGAGAAGGAAAGGGAGAAATGGTGAATAGCCACACCACAATCCCTTCTCTTCTAGTCTCCGTTTAGGATTTTGGATAAGTGCCCAGTGTGATTTTCATTAGCCCATGTGGGAATCCAGTGCCTTAACCACCACACCACCTGCTCACAACAGTGCTTCACTTCTTAGCAGAGTCATTATTGAAAAATCCTGAAGCTAAATTGGTGGCTACATGGGCCTCACCAAGAGTCAGCACACACCACTAGACAGAAGAGTGAAGTCATCTGAAACAAATCAGACTCTTGAGGCACCACATGGCTAAAGCCTCACTTGCCATCCAGTCAACCAGAATAGAAACTACCCAGCTGATCTCACCCCAAAATGTAGATCCAAGGAACCTTGAGCAAATAAATTGGCTAATTTTTAGAATACTTAGTTTGTTCCTTACACAGAAAATGCTAAACAATACATTTAAGCCCCAGCAATGTTTTTAACAATATTATGTGAGGCAGAAAGTCTTAAATACATGTCAGATACAATCAATAGAACTTCACAGTCATGTGTAAAACCTTTAAAAAACCTACAGAGCAATTTTGTGTACATTAGTAGATGAACTCTTAAGATTTTTACATCCTGTAAGTCTCTGTACTTAAAAAAAAAAAAGGGTGGGGGGAGGCAACAGATGGTCTAGCAGTTATGTCACTGGACTATTACATGGCTTACCACAGTTTGAGTACCGGGCATAGTGTCTTAAAAGTGACACTGTGTACATGTGCATGCAAGCCTAAGATCTCAGAAGGACAAAGGAGGAGAAGGGACTGTGGTATAACCATCCCCCCATAGGGAGAGATTTCTTACTTTTGCTCTCACTGTCTTGGTATCTCTCTGACATGCATATGTGTACTAAGGGAAGAACTCCTACACACACACACACACAAATTTTAATTAATAAACAAAACAAGGATTTGTTTCTCATACCAGAGTACATTTATTTACATTTTTAAAATTGGTTTAAACTAAAAGTGTCATATAGTCTAATTTTTCTATTTTACATAATGTAAAATAGGCTCTTATGGGTCAGTGGGAAGCACTGTGGTTAAGGTAGTAGGGCCCACACATGACTGAGTATGTGGTTCAAGTCCCAGATACAGTGGCATGAAAACCATGCCAGGTACATGAGTAAGTGAGTGAATGTGTGTGTACACCCAAAATTATAGGAGAGAGGAAAAGAAAGGATTACAGAATTGGCCATACCCCATAGTAGAGGGGAGGTGGAGGAAATTCTTTCTAGTGAGTGTGTGTGTCCTACAGCAAAAATACCTTTAAAAAACAGAAGAAATAAAAAAAACTCTTATAAATTTTCTGCAGAATTTATCATCTTAATAAGACATTGTTGCTATTAAGTGGAAAACTCTTTGAAACCACATAAGTCACAAAATTTGTTGAGGGATACGAATGGTATTGCAAGTCATGTTTGTGTTAACCTCAATGTCACACAAAAAAATTTCAAAGTAAAAAAAAAAAAAAAAACGGTCAAAAGGTTCATTTAATTGAAATCTCATAAAAAAACAGATAACACTAGCCGAACATCAGAATGTCTAGTAACTACAAATAACCACACTCTGGGAAAGACACATCTCAAATCTAATTTATTTCTATTTTTCTTATAAGGCAAAAATACTTTGGCAAACCCTTCCTGAACTACTAGGAAAACCTACCAAGATAGGGGTGCATCCACTTTTCTCTACTTGCCAAATTTGGTGACAGATCAGGTTTAAGTGAACTCAGACACAGGAAATGATAACTACAGATTGAAAGAATGGAGTCTGTTTACAGAGCACTGTAGACAGACAATCTCAGAATGACAGGTTATAACTTCACGCCAGGCCACACTCTAAGCTTTCTCCTATAAGTAACATTGTTAGGGCATTGCCTACTCACCTCAGTCAAACTCTCTATCCCTTCTGAAAGTTAGTCCAAACCTCTGAGCAACACCCAGTACTTCAGGAGAAGGTAGGATTATTCAAATTTTGTCCACTCTAGAAAGAAAGATTAACAATTACTTTAGGTAAACAATTTTTTTTTTCCTTTCCCAGGCTCTTCTGCCACTGCTCTGAAGTACTAATATAGTATCCAGGCCATAGGGGTGTTCTTTCAGGTGAGATTCCTATCTGTACAGTATAATTTTCTGACTTCATAATACTTTATTCCAAATAAAATAATGCTACCATTCACCAGTACTCCAAACTGCCTAACAGAAATCACTGTCACTGGATTCTGAATTTGAACTTGTATAAAATTCTTTTTTTTTCCCCTTAGGTTTTTGCCATAGGGTGAGTGTGCTTGATGGGGAGTGACAGAAAGGGGGAGGGGGATGAGAAATC
>NW_006203780.1:59792-64826 GCF_000334495.1 Tupaia belangeri chinensis
TTTTCCAGGCTGCCATGACTTGGACTGAGGGAAAGCCTGCCACTTCCTTCAGACAAGTGGGAGGTCAAAATCATAACCACTACACCATCTGATGGACCCTAAAAGTTTTTAAATTTACCCAGGAGTGGGCCAGCCACTGGCATTGAGCAAAGGCTGCTGGATCCACATGCTACTTTGTAGTTTGATTACCAGATCCAGTGGCTTAAAAATTACATCCAGAGCATTTCACGTGTACCCAAAATCCCAAAAGGAAAATGGAGAAGGGATTTTTGGCATGTCCATCACCCTGGGGGGGTGATTTCTCCTTCCTCCTCACCTACCCTGCCCATCCGTGTATCTCTGAAGCAAGTACTTGTGCCCCATAGCAAAAATCTTAACAGAAAAAGGATTTTTGGCATGCCCATCACCCTGGGGGGGTGATTTCTCCTTCCTCTTCACCTACCCTGCCCATCCTTGTATCTCTGAGGCAAGTACTTGTGCCCCACAGCAAAAATTTTAAAAGAAAAAAGTAACTTACCCAGGAGTGCTAGACAAGCCAAAGAAATGCAGGAGGGAACCAGAGGCTTCATTCACTTTAAGACACCAAGACACTCCACAAACAGAGTTGCCATAGGAATACTCTGTCTACAAAGACTCCACAGATTGATAAACTTAATGAGATACAGAGTAGCATCCATGATATTGTAACCTGGACATGGTAGTCTACCTTATACCCTGATTTCTGTGCCCTTGTTGCTGGATTAGATAACTGGAATATCCCTACCCAAACTCTACAGGGGTCTAAACAGACAGAACAGCATCCCAAAGTTAACCATGCTTATGCCCTATTTGGGATACACCCTGACCTAAACCTACCCTCACCCTCACGACCGGGTTGCCAATTCCCTGACAACTGGGTGGCATTGTAGACAACCGAGTTTTATGTGTGTCCTAGAGATGGGAGGTCATGGGCTAGGGATAGAGAATGTGCGGGCCTACAGCAATTCTTCTGTAAAGCTTGGGGATGCGAAACCACAGGAGATGCTTACTGGAAACCTTCATCCTCTTGGGATGCCATCACTGTCTCATTTATTCAGACCTCCGGCAGTCTTTGTAAATCCCACTGGTGTAACCCCTTAAAAATATCAGTTACCCCCCCAGGAAGGGCCCTCCGGGACTGGACAAAGGGCAGAATATGGGGGTTTCGCCTATATGTAAAAGGTGATGACCTGGGATTCGCTTTTACCATTAAATTGTGGATCCAACCCCCGCCGGCCAAACCAATAGACCCTAATATTGTCCTAGTCAAACAAGGAGTCCCACAAACACCGCGCCCACTCCCAACCTGGCCTCGCCTGACCAACACCCCTCAGCCCCCTCAAGGGGTCCAGAACTCACCAAGCACGGGCCAATGACTTTTCAATCTAGTACAGGGAGCCTTCTCTGCCCTCAACTCCTCTAGTCCTGGCCTTACCAAGTCCCGTTGGCTATGCTTAGCCTCGAGCCCCCCTTACTACGAAGGGATAGCCTTCTTAGGAAACTATACCGTTCCCCCCCCCCACTCCTGCGGGTGGTACTCTATGCTTACCCTCGCAGTGGTCTCTGGACAGGGCACCTGCCTCAGCAAAGTGCCCTCTAACTGCCAACATTTATGTAATAAAACTATCTCAACCATTCATCCCGCTGATACTTACTTTATTCCCCCTCCTGGCATTTGGTGGGCATGTAACACTGGTCTGACACCCTGCATCTCCTCTTCAGTGTTTAACCCTAACTCTGATTACTGTGTACTTGTACAGGTCCTCCCTCGAGTCCTATATTATGACTCTGATCATTTTAAAAACCAATTTAGCCATACACATATCAGACAAAAGAGGGAACCAGTCTCTCTAACTCTAGCAATGTTACTAGGTCTTAGAGTCACCGCGGGCATCGGGACAGGGGCAGCAGCACTCATTCAAACTCCTCAATACCTAGAAAGCCTCCGGGTGGCCATACATAAAGATCTCCAGGCCATAAAAATTCTATAACTAAACTCCAAAACTCCCTAATGTCCCTGTCCGAAGTCATCTTGCAAAACTGATGGGGACTTAATCTTCTATTCTTAAAAGAGGGGAGACTGTGTACTGCCCAAAATAAACAATGTTGTTTCTATACCAATCATTCTGGTGTTGTACTAGATTCCATGGCTAAGTTTCGGGAGAGACTAGACAATAGACGTCGGGACCAAGAAACCCAACAGGGCTAGTTCAAAAGTTGGTTTAACCACTCCCCCTGGCTCACCACCCTTGTCTCTACCTTGCTCGGTCCCCTAATTATACTCCTCCTCATCCTAACCTTAGGGCCCTGCATTCTAAACCGCTTAGTCCTTTCATTCGAGAACGAATAAGCGCAGTCCAGGTACTCGTGCTCCGACAACAATATCAAACCCTACAACAGTCAGAAACTTATCCCGATACTCTTATGGGTACATAAGTTTTATGATTAAAACTTTTTGCCAAAAAATGCAAAATGGGGGAATGTAAGAATAGAATTAGACTATCCTGCCTTACAAAGATAAAGTCTAACCTTTGCCTCTTTTGCTTCTGTACTAAAGCTAATGCTGCTGAAGTTGTGGAAGCCTGGGGCAATTTGTTAACACCTTGCAGGAAGCCCAGAGCCATTTGCAAGTTAGCTTAGCACCTTGCAGGAAGCCCAGACCCTTGTATTCTAAAACTCCCCCCTTCTGCTAGCCCCAGAAACCCAGATCAAATGTCTCTACAAACCTGACCAAATGGCTACAACTGTAAAGGAAAACATTTTTGTCCTGCTTGAGCAAGTAACTTCAAGGATGCCATAAACTTACCCTAGAAGCCCCCTTATCTTGCTTCCTCATTCTTTCTTCCCCTCACCCCATGGCTTGTGTCTATATAACCTGAATGCCCCTTTGTTCGGGGCTTCACTCTTAATCGTGTCTTGTATGACTGAGAGTGGAGTCCTAGCATGCTAGCAATAAAGCCTCTTGTGTTTTACATCAAGAAGCAACTTTGTGGCTGATTGGGGTCGCTGTTGCCATAACGGATTCGGCAATCTGCCGACCAAAACCTTTCAATATGAAGTGCTAGGTGTTCAGATACAACACTTGGGCAGGTTCTTGTCTGACGGTCACAAAGAATTATAAATGTGGAAAAAGGGAGAGGATAGTAAACAAAGTTTATTAGTAAACAGTCAAAGCTTCCAGCTAAGCAAATGGTATACCCAGGGTGACATAATGGACCCTGACAAGAAAAATAAAAAATAAAAAAATGTGAAAAATAATTTTATCTAAGGAGATGGAGAAAAAATTACTTTTTAAAAAGCAATGCCAGCACAAGAGTTTTGTGCCACCAGGAGTCTTAAACTAATCACTGTCCTTGAGTTGAACATTGTGTTCAGGACAACAGCCCGTTTGTCTATTTCTAGCCAGTCAAAAGTGCTCATACATTTTTTTGAAATATAGAATAAGAGTTTATTGTTCAAGGTCCTTCCCTCTGCTGCTCTCCAGACCTAGAGAGACTACAATTTTCATGTGGAATGTAGCAGATATGGACAATGCTACTGTGTACAGAAGTCTGACTACTTTTCCTATTTTTCCAAAATCTTTTCAAAAGGGGAATGGGGAAGTCATGCCCACAATTGTTAACAGACCATTTATTTTCTGTAACAGGATTCTTCCTACCTCCTGTTCCTGGCATAGTATCTTTGAGATGCATATTTCAACCAATTACAGTATATTCTTTTGCTTATCTCGTCCCAAGACACAGAACTTCTCTTTTCCTTGAGATGTAGATTAAGCCTTTCTTTAACTAAGACATAGATCTTCGCTTCCAATCACCAACCTAAGAATTGTGGAACCCACCTATAACCTACAAGACCACCCCCCCATATGTCCCATCTTTTTGGGCCAGACCAATGGAAAATCTTTTCACTAAATGTTGTCTGTCAATCTCAAAACAAATAAAAGGAACACCTGTACATGATCACCCCGAGAAAAGGCATGTATGCCTCTTCTCCAGGCCTAGGTCACTCACAGTTGGCTTGGAAATAAACCGTATTAATTATTAATTTTACAGTTGGTTATTTTTTTCCTTCAACACTACTTTCAGCTGTCATTATCTCAAGCAGGTTGCAAGATTTCTGTCCAAGCAAGAAGCAAGAGCTAATAATTGATTTCTGCTGAGAGCTGTGAATGTATTTTTATTTAAGGCTTCACTGTACTGACTCCATTTGTCTCCTACCCTTCATTCTGTGGACTCCTCACCCTATTTACCTAACCAGAGAGCTTACTCCTCTCTCATCAAGATCCTGTAGTAGAGCTGGAAGCTGATCTGGTTGCCATAGGATCCCCTGGCTTCTCAACCTGAAGCAAGAGAACCTCCATTGTGAACTCTATATTGGAAACTTGCTTCAACTCTTTGTGTAAACAGAGTGATTAACATTCCTGCAGTCTCTTCTAAATAACCTCAAACTTCCTACCTCAAGAACTTCCTTAGTGATAAGCTCCTTGCCCAAAGCCATGAAGACCATTAAGATCCCATTGTGTTTTGGCAAAGGACTATAAAGTGCCCTTAGTAATTACTAACTTGCTTGATCTGGCTTCTGTGACTGCTTTCCATTGGGATCCCCTTTCCCTTTCTTCTCCGCCCCCCTCCTCAATGGTTACTGTTCAGGCCTGTCAATGGAAAAAATAACCAACTGTAATATTAATAATTAATAATTAATCCAATTTATTTCCAAGCCAAATGTGAGTGACCTAGGCCTGGAGAGGAGGCAAACATGCCTTTCTCAGGGTGATCATGTACAGGGGTTCCTTTTATTTGTTTTTGAGATTCACAGACAACATTTAGTGAAGAGATTTTTCCATAGGCCTGGCCCAAAAAGGCGGGACATGTAGAAGTGGGGGCTTGTAGGTTATAGGTGGGTTCCACAATTCCTAGGTTGGTGATTGGAAGGGAATATCTGTGTGTTGGAAAGAGATTAATTAAAGAAAATGCTTAATCTACATCTCAAGGAAAAGAGAAGTTCTGTGTCTTGGGA
>NW_006203780.1:64901-68249 GCF_000334495.1 Tupaia belangeri chinensis
AGGAGGTAGGAAGAATCCTGTTAATAGAAAATAAATGGTCTGTTAATGTTTGTGGGCATGACTTCCCCAGTCCCTTTTGAAAAGATTTTGGAAAATAGGAAAAGTAGTCAGACTTCTATCCACAGGCCACATTAACGCAAATGTGCTTTTTGCCTTTATAAGCACTCTTCTCCGTACACTCGGGGCTGCGGGGTCTTTGACTGAAATGAGTGCTCCCACAGTCGCTGGTTATAAACTCCTATAACTGCGCTATGACTGGATGTCCTCTTCTTTCTCGCTGATCAATATATAACAAACCGACTCTGTGCCCAGCTTGGATTAGATCACCCCATTCAGGAGCTTCTGGAGTCACCTTTGTACACCTGAATGCACACACCCACCTACTGACAAAGCAGCTACTGAAGGAAAGCCCAGGTCACATCTTTCCTCACCCCAGACCTGCACATCCCAACGCTCCAGTTGCTCTCCCCACCCAGCCTGGACCAGGGGCTGCAACTTCCTTCAGGCGCCCCTCTTCCTCTACCCGACATCCCCCCAAGTTTCTGCTCCCACCAAGAAGAGGGCAACCTTTCTACTACTAGGGTCCTCAAAACCCGCAACCCTCCTCCTTCACACTCAGACTCACCGTCATGGACACCGTGTCCAGCAGAACACAGTCAGCACAGCAGCAGGTTCTCCCCAGCCTCCACAGGAAGGAACTGAGCTTCACAGCCGGAGAGAGATTCTGAAAAAGGCGCCCTCCTCGGCCTGTGCTGATGACGACATCAGAGCAGAGACTACATTTCCCACAAGGCTCTGCGATTCTAGATTAAGCAGCAATGTGAAGGTTCCTGTGTTTTCACCGAAGGAGTTCTGTTACCAGGAGAGCAGAACCTGAAGGGAGAGGAACAGGCTCTATTCAGGTGAGTGAGAGACAGGATCCTGGTTCATTATTAAATCCTGGTTTGACATTTCAGGAATAATGAGGAAATTCATACGCGGGTCACTTATTCAATGACATTAATAAATAATTCAACACTTTTGTTATTCTGATAAAGTTATTCCTGTTATATGACCACTGACTCTTTTTAGTAATGAATCTAAAAAATGAAAAATGATGTGTTATAGGTTATTAAAAAACAGATAATTACTATGGTAATTCTCTTGCAGTCATTAAAATATGTTTATTCTTGGGAACCAGCAGTTAGCATAATGGCTATGTCGCCGGACTCCCACGTAGTCGACCGCGGTTCGCGTCCCGGACCCGGTGGCTTAAAACTCACGCCGGGAGCGTGTGCGTGCGTGCCCAAGATCCCGAGAGGAGAATGGAGGAGAAGGGATTGTGGCGTGGCCATCTCCCCTGGGGGGTGATTTCTCGCTTTCTGTCTCTATGTCTCTCTCTGTCTGTCTAGCAAGCGCATGCACCCTATAGCGAAAACCTCTCTTAAAAAAATAAAAATAACGTTATTACAGTTGGAAAACCGTTCTAGTATATTTTTAAGATAAGACAGCAGAATAATGGGACAGGTGTTTTTCATATTGCAAGCCTATGTACACTTCAACTGTCCAATAATTACTTGACCAAAAGCTCTCATGTTTTATCTAACAAATCTTTAATTATTTGGGGTGTGTCTGTGTGTGAGAGACGTACCTGACTTATCTATGCTTCCTTGATTTTGTCCACAAACCAGGCCAGGAGGGATTTCATATACATTTTGCTATCACTGAGTTTCTTTTCAAACAGAGAACTAACCATCTTTTTAAAAATTATTTTATTTAATTATATTTATTATTATTATTATTATTATTATTATTAATTTGACCAGAGAAAGAGTAAGTGAGAGAAAGGAAAGTGAAAAAGCAAGCCACCAGGTCTGGGACTCCAGCCACACTCCGCCATGTGGGGGTCACCAGGCCACCTGCTGGCCCCCAAATCCCCATCCTGATTCATCAGGGTTAATGTTAGAATGGAGTGGTGAAATGAGGGAATAGTATAAAAAGTGGGTAAAGATTGGGAGTGATAACTGGAGGGGGTGTAAGAGACATTATGTTCAAGACATATCCCTGATTTTTGTTTTTCCTGTTATAAGCCCTGCCATGTTCAAATTCCTGTATCTTCTCTGATGCTGTAAGTGTCTTTCAGTGACTCTGTTCTATAAACACAAAGAACTTAGTCTTGATCACCACAGTACTCTCTCACCTTCTAGTTTTGAATCCCTGACCTCTCTTCCTCCCATCTTGGATATCAGGTCTCTCTTAAGCACATATTGATATGTTATTGGGGGGATTATTTAAATACAGGATGATTGGCAAGGGGTGAGTGGGGGAGTCAATCCCTGACATTCTCACCTCTAAAACATAGGTGTTGTTTACTCCCTTTGTGGACTTTAGTTTTCTGTGTTTTAACGTGGAAACAATAAGGGTCAACAGGTTATGTGGTGTTTAAAGTGCTGGATTTCCACAGGGGTGAAACATGTCTAGTCCTGGACCTGGAAGCTTCCTTTCTCACTTTCTCTTTCTCTCCATCTCTCTCTGATCAAATTTAAAAGCAGTAATAAATAAAATAAGGTAAATAATGCCTACAAAAAAAGAAGAAGAAGAAGAAAATGGAGGCCGTAATACACATTGGCATTTGTAGACCTTACCTTGGGCTCACCTCTAGTAACAGACCAAGAAACAATCTCTATCTTCTTACTAGGATGGTAAATTTTCTAGAAACATGGAAAGGAGACTCAGTGTTGTGAGTTATTTCCAACATTGGCAATGTATTACAGTTTTCATTGTTCAAGTTTATCCTTTTCTTGTTATAATTATTCCTAAGGGAATAATTGACCTAAGGGGTCAACTCTGTGAAGTTAAGGCAGCCGGATCCCACATGGCAGACTGCATAGTTCAGTTCCGGTATCTGGCTTGAGAAATGTGTGAGGTGTGTATGAAGTCATAGCCAAAATCTCAAAAGAAGGGAGAGGTGGAGGGTAAATAGTTACAGCATGACTATGGCCCATTTGGGTGCTTTCTCACTTTCCCTTTTCTTTTACTCTTCAACTCTGTGAAGTTAAGGCAGCCGGATCCCACATGGCAGACTGCATAGTTCAGTTCCGGTATCTGGCTTGAGAAATGTGTGAGGTGTGTATGAAGTCATAGCCAAAATCTCAAAAGAAGGGAGAGGTGGAGGGTAAATAGTTACAGCATGACTATGGCCCATTTGGGTGCTTTCTCACTTTCCCTTTTCTTTTACTCTTCAGTTAAAGAATATGTATTTTAGCAATGTTAAAATAATGTAAAAATATAATTTATTTTAGTAAATTTATCTTCTATTGTGTTACTTTTCTGAACTTGTTTATTCATACTAATAGTCTGTAGCCAATT
>NW_006203780.1:68451-70519 GCF_000334495.1 Tupaia belangeri chinensis
GGCCATAGGCTTCTTCTCACACTCCCTACTGTGTGCACACATGTCCTAACCATACCACTTTGTCTAACTGAGTGTCTATGCTCCAGCCACTGTCTCAGTGTGCAGAACTGCTCATGGCACCTGAGAGATGCATATATACAAGCACTATTGTTTCTCAGAAAAGTCTATTTGGCAGTGGATCTGCTTTGAGTGTGGCACCATGCTGCAGCTGACTGGGGCCCAGATGGTGAAGTGACCCTATGCATGTTCCTTCTTCAGGTTAGTGCAGTTTTGTGTGCATCAGAAATATCTTACGTTGGGATGATTGAGAACTTCAGGACTCTTCTGTAGCTAGGATTGTGGTCCCTGGTGACAATGGAAACACTAGGGACCTCTCACTTACTCTGTCCAAGCACTGGGGTATTTCTAGCATCTCAAACTAAGCCAGAGTGCAGACAGTAGAATAAATACCAGCTTTCCAATGTACAAACATCAACACACACACAAGCATGAAGAATAATCAGGAGAATGTGATGTTACCAATGGACAAAGTAAAGTGCAGGGATTGACACTAAAGGGAAGACTAACAACCTGCTTGAAAGAGATTTCACAGTCATGGTTTTGAGGAACCACAACACACTCAAAAGACAATACACAGAAACATTTCAACAAACTTTTGATGTATATGTGGCAAGGTTCTAGAAGAGTTATTAGGGTGGGTAATATTGTGAGTGTCTTTGAAATATACAATCTTCTGTGGTTGCTGTTTTAGTATTTACACTTTGAGTTTTACCTGCAGTCATATCTTTATTTAATTATTTTTTCAACACGTAATTATTCAGCAACTCACTGTCTCAGGAATAGTTTCAGTACCTGGATACCTATTGGTGAATACAGTAATTTAGACATGGCTGTAGTCCAATAAAAAAGAGACAGTCATCTTAACTATACAGAATATACCTAAGCTCTAACTATATTAAGTCTATAAAGAAAGTTGTAACTTTCTATAAAAGAGAAAAACAGTTGGTCACAACACCAACCACACTCTGTGGAGTCTGAAGGATTTACATGGGAAGAGTGACAGTAAAGCAGATTATGAAGGAGAAACAGTATTTGAGGATGATGGAAAATCTTATCCAAAGACCACAGCAGAAAAATTTAGGCACAAATATAGAAGGGAAGTAAGGCCCACCAGCATGAAGTATAGTAGAGGAGGGAAAGGAATGTAAAAGGGGGTTGAAAAGGAAGACATGATCTTATTGAATATCTTGGGTTTTACCTCAGAGAAGTGAGGAAGCCTTGAAATGATTTTAGTAGAAAAAAAGTATAACCTAATTCACTTTTTTGATTAGCCTAACTATTGTGAGGACAATTTATGGGGACAGGCACAAATAGAATTAGGAAAACCAGGATGGAGGCTGTTGGAGATGTTCAGGGAATAGAAACTGGTGACTTGGACCATGGAGAGATGTGAATTTAGGATGAAGAGAATTCATCATAAATTGGATGTGGGATTGAATGTGGGAATGAGACTCTGACATGACCCATTCAAAGATGACTCAAGTATAATTCAACAGCTTCTGGATTAAGTAGCTGGATGTGGTGATGCCATTTTGGTTACAACATGGGGTACACACAGACAAAGACATCATAACTTTGGATCAGGTCTTGAAGGGGAGGCATAAATGTCCTCTGAAATTCTTCAGGAACCCCATTGTTGGTTTAGAGTAGAGGTAAATGTATTCAGATGAGGGACAAGGCAGAAGTAGAAAAGAAATGATGGACAGGAAAATAGATGAGTAGATCCAGGGGACAAAAAATTGTCTGTAATAGAGTACCTATTTCAGGATCCTAGGTCTATAAAGTCAAAATTGATGTGACAGGATCCGTGTCATTAAGTCAATGGCAGTTGAGGGCAGTATACTGGCAAGGACAGCAGGAGAGAAGACCATAGTAGAATTAAGTAGCATAAAAATGTTAAGTCTGATCTCCCCTTGCTTCACTTCAGGAAGGTTATGGGAAGAGGACAGAAAGAATGCAAGACAGATTACAACAGCCCTTTCAAACAAGATATTCATATGCCTATCTT
>NW_006203780.1:70616-71882 GCF_000334495.1 Tupaia belangeri chinensis
TATTTGGTAGGTAATCTATTTTATTTCTGTGGTTACTGTGAGAACATAAAATCCCCTTTAGTCTTCATACTGACCACAGAACACTTAACAACAGATTATTTTATTATTATTATTTACTTAGGACTCATTGGACATTTTAAGAGTGAGAAGAAAGCAAACATTTGGCTCTAGCTTGGAAATTTAACCCTCATTTGTTTTCCGCATTTACAGTTTCTTTCATTCACTTTGTTTTCCTTTTGGAATGTTTAGTTGTTGTGACTACTCAAAACAACATTTTTTTTTTTTCAGTTTATGCTGTAGGGCAAATGCACTCACCAAAGAGAGCAAGATAGTTAGGGGGAATGTGAGAGGGGGAGAATGCTATGTCACAATCCCTTCTCCTTTATTCTCCTCCTGGGACTTTATATACGTAGACACACACATGCACACATACACACACACACGCACACACACACACACACACACACACACACATGTGCCCAGCATGATTTTTTATTTTTTGAGAGATTTTCACTGTACAGCACGTGTGCCCGCCAGAAAGACAGAGAAAGACATAGAGATGGCGAGAAATCACCCCCCAGGGGGGATGGTCACGCCGAAATCCTTTCTCCTCCATTCTCCTCTCAGGATCTTGGGCACACACGCACACGCGCCCGGCGTGAGTTTTAAGCCACCGGGTCCGGGACATGAACCGCGGTCGACTATGTGGGAGTCCAGCGCATAGCCATTATGCTAACTGCTGGTTCCCTGCCCAGCATGATTTTTAAACTACCCTGTCCAGGACTTGAACCACAGTCAACCATGTGGGAGCCCAGCACCTTCACCACCACACCACCTGCTAGCACCAATAGCATCCATTTATAAAGTTACTTTTGTGGCTTTCCGGTCTCACTCTCTTCTGATTTGTTGGCAATTTTCTTAGTACTACTTTCCAATTAGCCTATTCTCTGATTACTTTGTTCATCCCTGCTCCTAGTATTTTTTCCTCTGCACATAATGTAAAAATTTTATTTCAGTTAGTGTGTCTTATTTTCATGAATTTTTATTTTTATGTATCATATTAATTTCTTCTTAGTTTACATTGGCTTTTTTTGTATGTGCTCAATATAGAGAGACAGAGACAGAGAAAGAGAGGGAAAATGAGAAATCAAACCTTGGAGATGATAGCTACACTGATGTCTTATCTCTGCCATTCTCCTCTTGAGATTTTGGGCATCTACACACATGCACCCAGCATGATTTTCAAGCCACTGGGCCTGGGACTCC
>NW_006203780.1:72182-74556 GCF_000334495.1 Tupaia belangeri chinensis
TTTATTTCACCATATTTCATTCTATTTGTACAATATTATTTTCTTTATTTTTTTTATTTATAGGAAAACTAGCAAAATTATTTTTATTTTCATTGTCAGGAATTTGATATAAAAATTTCCATGGTCTTCAATTGAACTGTATGTCTCTTTTCTTTAGAATGTCCTTTTTTTTTTAATTAAAATAATTTCTAAACCACTCTATGTGCTAGACCTTCTGTTTAACACTTAGATATGGCTTTTTGGAAAGGCCACAAGCCACCAGCTCCATGAAGTGACAAATTGGTCCTTGTTTTGGAAAATCCTCTAGGTATTTATAAAGAAATACATGTTCATGAAATTCTGAACAATCATCATCAAAACCTACTTCATTGGTAATTGGGAACTCCCGCAGCTTCCCTTCTTTTGTCTACTGGATCATCTGTTCAAACCCATTTGGAATAAGCTGATCACTGACTCTGGCAACCTGCTTAGCAAATTCCACATCCCAAAGTGAAGGTGATTTCTCTGGTTCAGGTGCTTCTTCAGTAATTGCCTTAGTGTCAAAAAATTAAGTCTCTTCCTCTTGAATATATTTCTCTTAAGGCATTTTCTAAGATCAACCATCCTTTGCTGGCCAAAGTCACTGTCCAATCCTTCATCAAACTGAATCTGATGCTCTGGTCTTGTACTAACTGTAGCTGCAACAGATCTGGCAACTTTCATATCTGATATTATGTTCCTGACACTAATTTTAGGTCTCTTTCCATCTACCTGTGGCCTCATGTCTTTCTCATTCTGCTGGAGTTGCCTGAGCAGTTCTGATTTGGTCGTCTGCTTGTTGAAAGAGAGTGATTCTGCAGCAGCAGATGGAGCCGCCACCAACTTAGGACTGAGCTGCTCCTTTCTCTTCTTTGTTGTATCTTCTGTAGTTTTCTTATGCCTGCCAATTGTAACCTCCAAATTTGCAAGTGGTCTTCTATTAAGTGGTTTTATTGTTTGTACATTTACAGTACTTAATTCAAATTTCATGCTCTTAATAATATCTAACAAGTCTTTTTTTTTTTTTTTTTGTATTTTTCTTTGACATTGTCTTGGCTCTCTGAAGTCTTTTTGGAAATCTAATTGGTTGGAACAGATTGCTCAACTTTCTTGCTATAGGTAACACGGTTGGTACCAAAATACCTTTGGATGTTATTTTTTGCCCTGTTATTCGTGGAGCAGCCAGTAGCACCATAGTCACCATTGCCTCCAGGCTTCCAGAAGACAAAGGGTGGTGGAAAAGTGGATAAAGAGGTAGGAATGCTGAGACTCTAGGTAACAAATTGGTTGGAACAGATTGCTCAACTTTCTTGCTATAGGTAACACGGTTGGTACCAAAATACCTTTGGATGTTATTTTTTGCCCTGTTATTCGTGGAGCAGCCAGTAGCACCATAGTCACCATTGCCTCCAGGCTTCCAGAAGACAAAGGGTGGTGGAAAAGTGGATAAAGAGGTAGGAATGCTGAGACTCTAGGTAACATTGCCAAGAAACACACTGAATAAAAAAGGCCCTTTATTTCTTTAAGGAATTTAAATATACTTGGTTTAAGTTCATGTTGAGATAGCCCTGCTAGTGCTATCCTTTTCTAAGTCAACTTATCTACCAAGCGGTGATTATTCGGCTTTCCTTTGTATTTAGTAGTGATTATTGGGCTTTCCTTTGTACTTTTAATTTTCTTCATGAAATTTTAATTTACCAAATTAAATTTAAGGATTTTTCTCCCTCTTTAGTTTTTTGTCTTTCTCTATCAGCCTTGGAAATTCCATTCCAAGACTTGGTATCATATTTAAAATTGTAAATCATATCTGGAGTTACTCAAGACCTGGATTCCTCATTTCAAGGTCCAAGGTCTTACTATCTTACTTTTCAAATCAATTGCATTGCTCTGCATTTTTCTCCAGCCCCATACTGATGTCAGGGACCTTGACTCCTCTTCTACACTTATTTATATCCTTGTAAATTAGTCTATATAATCTCGAAGCCAACAATTAGATTTCTTTTTGGGAAACTGAGACAACCAGAGTTTCAGATGTCCCAGCCTGCAGGACACTCGAACAGGTTACCTGGGGGAGGGAGTGAGAGATGGGACAAACACACGCACATACAATATGAGATGCTGATCAAGTCATCTTCCGTCTACTTCTGTTTATTGAGGAAAAATGGCGAGTTATATACAGCTGGTGGGAACCAATTGGTTGCCCGAAATGCAAATCAGATAGAACAACATGAACCAATCATTGATGTGGGTGAACCTCTCCCGTTGCCTAGAAACCCAACCACTTCCAGGGAGAACGGTTGGTCACATGATTTCTGAGGACCAGTTTACTCAGTGAGGAAGTGAAGCCTAATGGTTT
>NW_006203780.1:74858-75296 GCF_000334495.1 Tupaia belangeri chinensis
ATCTCCAGGTTGTGGTAGTGGACTTGGATAGGCTGCATTTTTATGGAGTCATCAATTTGGCATTTAAGGAAAGCTATGAGCTTATTAAAGAGAACAGATCTCAAAGAGCAAACAATCAGTAAACCCAGAATCGGACCAAGTATGGGGAGGAAAAAGGGGAGGAGTCCATTCCATGCACACCATAAGGAACTGTCATGAACGATGCCGGACTTGTTGACAAAAGCAGCAGCGTTCCTGTAGAGCAAGACAGAGACCCCCCCTGTTCTGCCAGGAGGAGTGCCAGGATCAAAACCAGCAGCTGTAGTGTCAAAGAAGCAAACCAGGATCAGGTATCTTTATTTTGTTGATCTGTGGAAGGAGAGAGAGATATCTCAGGGCTTTCATCATCCCTGGATGGCTTGTTAGAATCAATCTGTTTGATTAATCTTTCTGGTAGCC
>NW_006203780.1:75318-75680 GCF_000334495.1 Tupaia belangeri chinensis
TTGAGAATAGATGCAGACAGACCCTCTGCCCCAAATGAGGACAGGGTTCGGACCATTCAATGCATTCTCCAGAGGATCTTTCCACAAAACTGAGGCAAATTTTGTTTTGGTAGTAGAATGCCAGAAGCACTCAGTGGCTGAGTCTCCATCTTTATCAAGAGACAGGAAATTTAGGACAAAAAGAGCATGTGCCAGAAGATTTTTTGGTGAGCCATTAGTCTGTAAGAGCTCTCCCTTTTTAGTTTTTGGAGAGTATTTTTCAAGGAAAGATAAGCACAAAAATTTATCTGGAGGAAAATGGTTATCAATAGTTCCAGTAAAGGAAGCACATGCAATAGGCCAGAAATCTGTTTGTTGGAATA
>NW_006203780.1:76049-77971 GCF_000334495.1 Tupaia belangeri chinensis
GGGCCAATGTTTGCCAATCTATTGGTGTAAGCCAATTTTCTGCCACCGAGTCAACTATGGCTAAAGTATATGGAGCTGTAGCTCCATATTGAGCAACTGCTGTTTAAATTTCTTTTATAATATTAAAATCAAAGGCACGTAGGTGGTGCCATGCTTGTCCTTGTGGATCTGTGGTTTCTGTTACCAGGAAGGCTTCCTGCCCCTCAAAATCAATCAATGATTGTAGTTTTTGAACTGGTTTAAGTTTTGCACCATGAGTAAAAGTGGGCTGGTAGTGATTCCACAAGGAATCTGCACTTTTAGATTTACCCACTTTTAGTTTTTCTAATTATGACATCAATTCTTGATGTTCTTTTTCTAACTGAATTTGTTCTTTAAGTTGTTCTATCTTAGTTTGAACTTTTGCCTTAGGTTCAATAACAGGCATCACCAAAAATGCCGGAGCAGCCTTTTAATGGCAAGAATGATTACACACCAAAGATGGCACAGATGCAAACGAATCATAAGATGGCGGTCGTCTTTTGAAAGGTGGCCATTTTAAATTATGGTATTTGCCTGTCTTCATTTCTGAAGCTTTTGTTCAGACGGCCATTTTGGGTTTCTGCACATGGCAGTCTTTGTTTCTAAAGTTCTTTGTTCAGACAGCCGTTTTGGGTTATTGCATTTATAAACCTCGGCCTCTTGGATTTCCTCCTCTGAAGTAGTTGATGACTCATTTTTCTTTGGCTCTTCTAGAGCCTTAAGATTGTTTTTCTTTTTTAGTTTTTTAGATTTTTTGGGTTTTGTCTCACTTTGGGGGCTTTTACCTTCTTCCTCATTATCTAGGGAAATAAGATCCTCTCCCTGTTTTTTTTCAATTTTAGAATCCTTGGTTATATCTGAGGTAGCTAGCCTTCTTCTGGGGTTGATCATTTTGCATGATCTGCTTTCCCTTAGCAACCATAATGACAAGAGCTTCTATTAAGCTCTGAACAGATATTTTATGCTGACTAAGCTTTTGTCCCATTATTACCCGTACTCAAAATAAAATGTAAGTAAATACTTACCAGGACGTCTTCTCTTTGTCCTTCTATATTTTTCGCCGGCCTTTCTCAGAACGAATCTCTGCCGTCCCCTTCTGTTTTTCGCTGCAGCTTTTCTGGGTTGCTCTGCACTGGAGCCTTCCTCAGGAGCTCTTCACTGGATCCCCCATACCCAAGTCCGTGTTCAGGTGCCACGTGTCCCGGCCTGTGGGACACTCGAACAGGTTACCTGGGGGAGGGGTGAGAAATGGGACAAACAAACACACACACAATACAAGATGCTGATCAAGTCGTCTTCCATCTACTTCCATTTATTGAGGAGAAATGGCGAGTTATATACAGCTGGTGGGAACCAATTTGTTGCCCGAAATGCAAATCAGATAGAACAGCATGAACCAATCATTGATGTGGATGAACCTCTCCCGTTGCCTAGAAACCCAACCACTTCTGGGGAGAACGGTTGGTCACATGATTTCTGAGAACCAGTTTACTCAGTGAGGAAGTGAACCCTAATGGTTTCCAAGATGGTGGATAGCTAAAGATGGAGGATAGCTCAAGATGGCTTCCGTATGCAGTGCTCACCACATTCAGATACCAAATAAGAAAATGAGAATAGAAAAATTCAGTACTTACAGAGTTTTCTTGGGTTTATCTTGAACTGTATGAGGACCTATTTTTCTTTTGGTTTAGAGAAATTTTTTGCTATAGGGCATGTGCACTTGCAGAGAGACAGAAAGAAACAGAGAGACAGGAAGCAAGAAAACCCCCCCTCCTGGGAATAGCCATGCTGCAATCCTTTCTCTTCCATTCTCCTCTTGAGATTATGAGCACACATGCACATGTGACTGGTGTGAGTTTTAAGCCACCAAGTCTGGGACTTGAACCATGGTTGACTACATG
>NW_006203780.1:78967-80682 GCF_000334495.1 Tupaia belangeri chinensis
GTGATATCACCTGACTTCAATTTAATGTCACAATGTGTAGCCACTAAATGAAAAGAAAACTTCAGGTGGAGACAGCCCCCCAAAAAATTAGAAGCCACCTTGTTTTTGTGCAGAATTGTAGGGGCAATAACATTGGCTGTTAAAAACAATCCATACTACAAGACAGTGGGCAAAGCTGGCTGAGATCAGTCTGCACTGTCTCTCGGAATTATAAATTCATCCCAGCATCACTTTACTGTCGGACCTGCCAACAGCGAATAGTTCCTGAGTTTGGGCATGAGGATTAAAGAAAGGCAAGAAGACAGGATAGAAACAGGAGGACTGCCAGTAAATACAGGTCAGCTCTGCATGTACTTTATTGCTAGTATTGATACACACTCCAGAGACATCTGTGATGTAAGGTTTTAAGTCCTTACTGAATTTATCAGGTTGTTATAACAATACTTTGGAACATTCAGTTCAAAACGATCCCAAGACATTCTGCTCATAACAAACCAGCCACCCAAAGCCATGTCCGGATAAAGACCCTGGCCTTATTCTGGTGGTCATGTCCTGCACATTCCTCATGTCTCCTCTTTGGCTCCCCACACTTTACCAGGGAGAACTAGACAAAGGTTCATCAGGAGGATTGATTCTCTATGTGAAAGCAAATTAAAGAGCAGGCTTTTAGGAAAAGACAGGCTGGGGCTGCCTTGTGTTAGTGACACTGTGGGACTGCTCTCTTCTGGGATTTCCAGGCCTCTCCCAACCATGTGGAGTACTATCTGCTTGCTCTAGTGGAGCCTGGACTTCAGAGAGCCTGTTCAGGTAAGGCCACAATCATCTGAGCCTGAGCCTGTCACCTCACAGCCCAGACATGCCTTCACCCAGGAAGAAAGGTTGCCCAGAGCAATCATGGTCTCCTTGTCTACACATTCCATATTATTTTAAAAAAGAATTATTTATTTAATTTTTATATCATCATCATTATTATTTTAATTCACCAGGGAGCAACAGAGAGAGCATGGGAAAGCAAACCTCCAGGTTCATGACTGAAACCGTGGGAGAGTCCCACACCTCAACCACCATACCACCTGTTGACCTCTACACATCCCATCTTAATCACTACCCCACAGCAACTACCATATGGATTAAGCCTGTCACCTGCACTGTTGTGCAACTAGCAAGGTCTCTGGGACTTCCCAAGACCACTTTGTGCACATGGTAACCACAGTACAACAGGTGAACACCAGCTACTAATAAGAACTATACCACAGAACAGAACTTGTATGGCTTCATTCCCATCGTGACCCATAGCCTGGTGCTCAATGCAGCAGTGGGTCTTTCATACTTGGGCAACTCAGGTGTCAAAGGTGGTGTCCTTGCCTGCAAAGCACCTGGACCCACCTAGTCAAAGCAGCTGGAGCCTAAGCAGATCAAGATGAAAGACTAGGAGAGTGTCATTCTCTCACTGGCATGGACCCACCACCAGCCACTAGGAGGGGAAGGGATCCCAAACTAGCTCCAGGAAAGCTTTGTTCACATCAGACTCAGACTTTTTGGTGTTGAATAAAGATGTCACTGCTCACTCACCTCACAGATATTTAAGCACATCTTCTCTTTTTGGGAAAAAGTGACTTCAAGTGACTCTTTAAGTCACTTTTAAACAAAATCCACAGTCAACAAACTTGGTTTCCAAGAATATAGTTCACAGGGTTTATAGCTTTCTTAGAAAC
>NW_006203781.1:0-12862 GCF_000334495.1 Tupaia belangeri chinensis
TATGGAGAGGGATTAGGGTTAGGGTTACATCTAGGGTTAGGGAAATAATTTAGGTTTAATGTTGAGTTAAGGGTTAGGGTTAGGGTTGTGTTTAGGGTTAGGGTTAAGGTTTTCACATTAAGTTAGGGTTTTTGGCTGGGGTTTTAGAGTTAGTGTTATGGTTAGGGGTAATGGTTCGCGATACAGATTTGGTTAGAATTTAGGGTAAGGATTAGGGTTTATGGTTAGGGTTTGGGTTTAGGCATAGGGTTATGAATAGGGTTTAAGGTTATTGTTATGGTATAGGGATAGGGTTAGGTTTAGGATTTTGAGGTTTGGATTAGGGTTATGTTTATGTTTTCACGTTAGGGATAGGATTTGGGGGTTAGAGTTAGTCGTAGAGGTTGGGGTTTGGGATAGGGTAGGGGTTAGGGATAAATTCAGAATTAGGAATAAGGGTTAAGATTAAGGGAAAGGAGTGTTTTGGTTACGGATTAGGGTTAGAGTTAGGAGTTAGGGTTATGCTTGGGTTTAGGATAATGATTTAGGGTTAAAGGTTATGGTTTGTGTTTAGATTTAGGGTTGTGTTTTGAGTTATGACTATTGGTTAGGGTTAAGATTCTTCAGTGAGGGCTAGCGTTTTTGGATTAGGGTTAGGGTTTTGGGCTAGGGTTAGGGTTTTGGTAAGGGTTAGAGTTTATGGTTGGGTTGGGGTTATAGGGATAGGATTAGGGTTCAAGTTTAAGATTAAGGTTTAGATATAGGGTTAGGGTTTAGTTTAGAGTTTAGGTTTAGATATTTGCTTAGTTTGGGGTTAGGGGTGACGGTTAATGTTTTTGCATTAGAGTTAGAGGTCTTGGGTTAAGGTTAAGGTTTTAGGGTTAGGGTTATAGTTAAGGATGATGTTTAGGGTCAGGATTTTGTGTTAAACTTAGGTTTTAGGTAAGGTTAAGGTTTTCAGATAGGGTTTAGGGATAGAGAAGGATTAGATTTTTTAAGTTAGGTTCAGAGTTAGGATTGAGGGATGGGGTCAGGGTTCTGTGTTAGAGTGATGGTTAGGCCTAAGGGTTAAGGTTAGGGTCTTTGAGTTAGGATTTTAGTTTTAGAGTCAGGCTTGGGTAAAGGTTGGGGGGTTAAGTTAATGTTAGGGTTTAGTGTTAGGGTTAAAATTTAGTAGTAAGGTTAATATTAAGTATACTTTATGCAGGAGTGTTTAGAACCTTAGTTTCCATGGAAGTGTATTTCAGTTGGCCTAAGGGTCAAAATACTACTTTGAGCTAGAACAAATATTTTTTTTCTTTCTTTTCACCCTAACCCTAGACATTACCCAAAAATCCTAATCCTTAATGCTAATCCTAACATTAAAACCTAAGACTAATACTAATATCTAACCCTAACACTATCCTATCCTTACATCCTAAACATATCCTCTAACCCTAAGTCCTACCCCTTATCAAAACCCTATCTCTGAACACTCAACTTAATCCTATCCTTAAACTTAACCCTTGATTCTAACACTAACCTTAAACCCTGACCCTAAACTTATCATATAATGCTAAACCTATCATGAACCCTAAAATTAACCCTTAAATCATAACCTTAACCCTAACCACTAACACTAATTCTAAATCTATCTCTAAACCATAATCCTAAACCTATCCCTAAACCCTAACCCTAATCCTATCTGTAATCTTAACCCATCCCCTAGCTTTAACTTTAAACCCTAATCCTAACCCAAATCACCAAATACTAACCCCCAAACCTTAACACTAACCATGATCCCAAATCCTAACCTCAAAACCCTAAACCTAACTAAAACACTGACCCCTATAACCCTAATCATAACCCCTAACCCTAACACTAACCATAACTCCAAACCCTAACCAAAATCCCTAACCCTAACCCTAAAACCTTAACCCAAAACCTTACCCAAAATCCTTAATGCTAATCCTAACACCTAATTCTCAACTTAAATCTGACCCTAAACATTAACCATAACTCTAACCTTTAAACCTAATCCTATGCCTCTCCTTAAACTCTACCATTAACTAGTAACACTAACCCAAACCCAAAAATCCTTATCCAAACCTTATCCCTATACATAACCTTAACCTTAAACATAAACCATAACCTTAACCCTAACTCGAAACTATAATTTTAACCCTAACCCTCATCTTAACATTAAACCTAAATCCTAATGCTAATCCTATCCCTAATACTATCCCTTTCTTAATAAACTAACCCTAGCCCCAATACTAAACCTAACCATAAATTTTATCTAAACCATCTCCCTAAACCATAATACTAACCCAAAACCATAAACATAACCCCAAACTCTAACCCTAAACCTAAGCCAAAGCCCTAATCCTTACACTATCCAGAAACCCTAATTCCAAAGCATAAACATTGCGCTAACATTAAACAGTAAATTTTAATTGTAAACACTAAACTTAATCCCTCCTAAGTGAAAAGAACAATCTTATTTGAGTTAGATAAGGGCTCTGAATATGAACCTAGGAATGAAATATCAGAAAGTTACTTTGGGCGACCAGCAGTTGGTGTAATGACTGTGTCACAGGACTCCCATGTAGTTGACCGTGGCTTGAGTCCCAGACCAGGTGGCTTAAACTCATGCCAGGCATGTGTGTGTGCATGCCCAAGATCCCAAGAGGAGAATGGAGAAGGGATTGGGGCATAGCCATCCACCCTGGGGGGTTATTTCTTGCTTTCTCTTTCTCGAACAGATGCTCCCTATAGCAAAAACCTCTCCAAAAAAGAAAAAAAAAAAAAAAAGAAAGTTACTTTGAAGAAAGACCTTAACAGATGGAGCCACATATTCCACCTAAAAAACTTTATTCAGGCTGAAAGTTTAGATTTGACACATAAGGCATAGTCTGACTGAATTAAACTTCCAATTAAAATTAAGTTTCTAAACATTCCTTTACAAACTACACTTAGAAAAATAATACCACAATCTCTTTTATACCACATACTTGAATCTTGAAGCTGAAAGTCATATATAGAGAGTTTAGCACTAGATCAGCTATTCATTTTGTTTGTAGTTTTAAAGTGCATAAGAATGGATGTTGTGGAATGAAGTCTCTTTCAGAGATAATAAGCATGTCATTTTTCACTCTAAATCTAAACCTGGGCATGGAATATTAGAAGGTTCTTTTGCAGAAAGACTCCGCTCATGGAGCTCCTTATCATACCTAAAGAACTTTCATGTATCTGAAAGTTCAGTTTACAGCCTTTAGGCCTAGGCCAAATACAAACACTTCCAAGGGAAACCAAGCTTGTAAACATTCCTTTATAAACTACGCTTAGGTACGTAATAACATAGACTATTTTATACCACTTGCTGAACTTTTGAAACTAAAAGACGTATCTAGACAGTTTAGCTATAGCAAAGTGTTTGGTTTTGTTTGTAGATTTATAGTACCTGTGAATTAATATTGTGGAAAGAAGCTCTCTTTTGAAGAGAATAAGCATGTAATTTTTCATTTTGTATCTGAACCTGAGCATGTAATATCAGAAAGTTATTTTTCAGAAATACTTCACTTATAGAGCTCCATATAATATCTAACGAACCTTGTTGGTCCTGAAAGTTGAGTATTCATCCTTTAGGCCAAGTCAAAATAAAATAAACTTCCAACAGAAACTAAACTTCTAAACAGTCCTATGTAAACTCCACTTGGAAACACACTAAAAAGACTTTGATACCACGTATTTAAGTTTTGAAGCTTCAAGGTATATGTAAAAAGTTTAGCTCTCATTTTGTGTATGTTTCCATTTGTAGTTTTACAGTGCCTGTGAATGGACATTGTGGAATGGATCTCTCTTTTGGAGATAAGCATGAAATTTTTCACAATAACTCTGAACCAGGGCATGGAATATCAGGAAATCTTTGGCAGAAATATTCCACTTGTGGACCTCCCTATCATACCTAAAGAATGTTGTTGTAGGTGAAAGTTTAGATTTCTTCCTTTAGACCTAGGCTTAATGCATTACACCTCCAAGGGAATCTAAGCTTGTTAATATTCCACTATAACCTAAACTTAGAAATATATTAACATGATCTCTTTTATACCACATCACATTTTTTTTTTTTTTGGAGAGGTTTTTGCTATAGGGCGCATGTGCTTGCCAGCCAGACAGAGAGAGACAGAGAGACAGAAAGCGAGAAATCACCCACCGTGGGGATAGCTACACCACAATCCCTTCTCTTCCATTCTCCTCTCGGGATCTTGGGCACGCACCCTCATGCACCACCTGGTGTGAGTTTAAGCCACTGGGTCCAGGACGCGAACTGCAGTCGACTATGTGGGAGTCCAGCAACATAGCCATTATGCTAACTGCTGGTCCCATATACCACATAACTTTTGAAGCTTAAAGAAATGTGCAAACAGTTTAGCACTAGCATATTATTTGATTTTGTTTGTAGTTTTACCTTGTTTCTTAATGGAATCTGTGGAATGAAGCTCTCTTTCAGAGATAAGCATGTAATTTTTCACTCTAAAACTGAACCTAAGCATAAAATATCAGAAAGTTCTTTGGCAAAATACTCCACTCACACCAATGAACTTTTTTTGTAGCTGAAAGTTGAGTTTTCAGCCTTTAGGCCTAAATTGAATGCATTACACTTCCAAAGGAAACTAAGCTTCTAAACATTCCCTTATAAATTACATTTAAGAAGATACTAACACAAACTTCTTTATAATGTGTCCTTAACTTTAGATGGTGAACAACTTTTGTAGACAGTCCAGCTCTTACTCAATGTTTGGTTTGTACGTAGTTTTAATGTCTCTCTGAAAGAACTTTGCACAATGAAGTTCTCTTTCAGAGATAAGCATGTAATTTTTCATTGTAAATCTGAATCTTGGCAGGAAATGTCAGAAAGATTGTTGGCAGAATGACTCTACTCATTGAGCTGCATATCAAACCTAAAGACTTTTGTTGTAGATGAAAGCTGAGTTTTCAGCCTTTAGGTCGAGGCCAAATGTATTACACTTTCAAGGGAAACTAAGATATTCGCTTAGAAACTACATTTAAGAAGATACTAACACAAACTTCTTTATAATCTGTACGTAACTTTAGATGCTGAAGAACTTATGTAGATAGTTCAGCTTTTGGTCAATGTTTAGTTTTGTACGTAGTATTAAAGTCTCTGTGAAAGAACTTTGCACAATGAAACTCTCTTTCAGAGATAAGCATGTAATTTTTCATTGTAAATCTGAATCTGGGCAGGAAATGTTAGAAAGATCGTTGGCAGAAAGACTTTATTCATTGAGCTTCATGTCATACCTAAAGACTTTTGTTGTAGCTGAAATGTGAGTTTTCAGACTTTAGTCGTAGGCAGAATGCTTTACTCTTCCAAAGGAAACTAAGCTTCTAAATATTCTTGTATTATCTAGATTTAGGAACATACTAAAACAGACTTCTTTATACTAAGTACTTAACTTTGTAAGCTAAACAAAATATGTAGACAGTTTAGCTCTAGCTGAGTGTTTGGTTTTGTACGTAGTTTTAAAGTTGGTGTGACTGCACCTTGTGTAATGAAGCTCTCTTTCAGAGATTAGAATGTAATTTTTCATTGTAAAACTGAACCTGGGCATGGTATAGCAGAAAGTTCTTTTGCATTAACACTCTATTCATGGACCTGCATATTATATATATAGAACTTTGTTGTAGCTGAAAGTTAAATTTTCAGGTTTTAGGCCTAGGTCAAGTGCATAATACTTCCAAGGGAAAGTAAGCTTCTAAACATTCCCTTATAAACTAAACATAGGAATATACTAACACAAACTTCTTTATAATACGTACTTAACTTTGAAAGCTGAGCAACATATGTAGACAGTATAGCTCTACCTCAAGGTTGGTTTTTTTTACATAGTGTTAAAGTAGTTGCGAGTCAATGTTGTAGAATGAAATGCTCTTGTAGAGATAAGCTTATAATTTTTCACTGTAAATATGAACCTGAGGATAGAATATAAGAAAGTTTTGTGGCAGAAAGACTCCACTCATGGAGCTGCATATAATACCTAAAGAACTTTGTTGTAGCTGAAAGTTGAATTTTCAGCCTTTAGGTCAAGGCCAAATGCATTACACTTTCAAAGGAAACTAACCTTCTCAACTTTCCCTAATAACGTACACATAGAAACATGTACATACTCTTTTATATCACGTTGTTAACTTTTGAACCTGAAAGACATATTTAGACTGTTTAGTTGTAGCTCAGCATTTATTTTTGTTTGTACTTTTATAGTGTATCTGATGGATGTTCTGGAATGAAGCTCTTCTTCAGAGATAAGCATGTAATTTTTCTCTCTAGATCTGAATCTGGTTATGGAATATCAGAAAGTTCTTTGGCAGAAAGATTCCACTCATGGAGTCTCATATTACATGAATTGAACTTTGTTTTCACTGAAAGTTTAGTTTTTAGCCTTTAGGGCAAGTCTCACTACATTACACTTCTGAGGGAAACTAAGCATCTAAGCATTTCCTTAAAAATCACACTTATGGAGCCAGCAGTCAGTGTAATGGCTATGTCACTGGACTCCCATGTAGCCGACCGTGGTTCGAGTCCCGGACTTGGTGGCTTAAACTCACGCCTGGTGTGTGTGCGTGCGTCCAAGATCCCAAGAGGAGAATGGAGGAGAAGGGATTGTGGCATGGCCACCCCCTCTGGGGGCGGTGATTTCTCGCTTTTTATCTGTCTGTCTGTCTCTGTCTGTCTGGTGAGCGCACGTGCCCTATAGCAAAAACTTATCCAAAAAAAAAAAATCACACTTATAAATATACTAACACAAACTGTTTGATACCATGTACCTAATTTTTGAAGCTGCAAGACATATGTAGACAACTTAGCTCTAGCTTGGTGTTTGGTTTTGTTTATAGTTTTACAGTGCGTGTATGTGTTTGTTGTGGAATGAAGCTCTCTTTTGGAGATTGCCATGTAATTTTTCAATCTAAATATGAACTTGGGAATGCAATATCATAAAGTTGTTTTGCAAAAGGACTCTAGTCATGGAGCTCCATATTAAACCAAAAGAAATTTGTTGTAGCTGAAAGCTGAGTTTTCAGCCTTTGGGCCTACTAGATTACACTTCAAAGGGAAACTGTTTCTAAACTTTCTCTTACAAACTACACTTAGAATCATACTAAAGTTTGTAACCAGCAGGTCTTATAGTGATAGAGACACTGAATTCCCACATGGCCAACTCGGTTTGAGACCTGTACCAGTTGTCTTGCTTTCTCATTTTCCCTATCTCTCTCTATCTCTAGTCAAATTATAATGATAATAATAATTAAAATTAAATTTAAAAATTATTTTTAAAAGAAGTATACTGGGGCCAGCAGGTGGTATGGTGGCTAAGGTGCTGGACACTCCCACATGGCTCCCAAAACAGGGAAGTGAGGCAGGGCCATTCATTGGCTGAGCTCCAGCTCAGGATCCAGCCCAGCTCACCTAACCTCAGAGTCCTCCCTCCTTCCTGCCAGAAAGGGCAACTCCCAGCTCTCAAGCAGAGCTCACTTCCATATACAGTCCTCTGTCAAGTCAGAGAAATGAGGCTGGTCCATTTATTGACTGAGCTCCAGCTGCAGCTCAGTCCAATTCTCCCAAACTTAGAACCACCCTCCCTGTCAGAAGTGTGGGCTCTTTATTTCCTTCTTTCTTTTTCTAATTCTTTTACTTCTCCTTATTCCATAGGGCAGCTCCCAGCTCTCAAGCAGAGCCCCCTTACATCTGCCACCCCTTTGCTCTTTCATATTCATTGTTCTTCCCTCTTATATTGTCATCTTCCCTTCATCTTCCACCCACCCACAGGAACTAGAAAGGTCTAGAATCATAGATTTCAAACATCGTAATATTGTGAGGTTTCCTGGAATCCATGCTGTACATTGAATCACCTGCATAAACGGGAAAAACTGTTCTTCAGATACCTGAGTAGAAGATTCCTCCAGTGTTGATAACATTGCTAAACAAAGCAGAAGAGAGACTTCAGCTCCTCAAACAATCCACAACAAAAGGGAAGCAAACTCATTACCAGTGGCAGAAACATTCTCTGAAAAGTTATCCAAAAGAAAATACATCACCCCATGCCTAGAAGTTGCAAAAGAGCTTCATGTTTGAAAAAAAAAAGGAAATAGGTCTAATAACAAAACAAAACAAAACAAAAACAAAAACTCTCCCTCCAGCTCAAAAAAAAAAAAACCCAACAAAAAGAACAAAACAGAAAAGTTACCAAAATGTCAGAGAAAAAATTCAAAACATTCATAGTGACAAAACTCTAGGAGTTGGAACAGAAAAGGGACAATGAATTTCAGGAGATGAGGAAGTCATTCCATGATTTGAAAGAAGAAATAGACACTATAAGAAAAAATCAGATGGACCTATTAGAGATGATGTCTGTAATGTAGAAAAATCAAAAACTCTCTCAAAAGAATTAATAGGCAATTAGACCGTGCTGAAAATCAAATCTCCAATGTAGAAGACAAACCTATGACTTAGAAAAAAAACACCAAAAATACAGAGTAAATGAACAAAAATAAATAGGATAATATACAAGAAATACTACATTCCATTAAATGTCCAAATGTCCAAATAATTGGCATCCCAGAAGGTGAAGAAACTCATGAGGGCATTGAATATCTACTCCATGAAATCCTGGGAGAAAACTTTCCAAGTCTAGAGAAACACTCAAACATCTAGACCCAAGAAATACAAAGGAACCCAAATAGAATCAATCAAAGATGATCCTCTCTAAGGCATATTTTAGCCACAGTGGTCAAAACCACAGATAAGGCAAGATACATTCCTAAGAGAGAAACATCAAATGACTCACAAAGGTCATGCCATCAGGCTAACACTGGACCTTTCAATGGAAACAATGCAAGCAAGGAAAGAATGGGATGATATATTGAAATGTTAAGAGAGAAACAATTTCAACTAGGACTATTATATCCAACAATACATATGGAGAAAAAAAGATTAAACTCTTTTCAGACAAACAAAACCTGAAAGAATTTTCCAACGCCAGGCCAACTCTTTGAGAAACTATGAAGGGAGTCCTGTTCAAGGAAAACTAAAAGAATAAGCAGGCAGAAATAAGAGATTAAAGGACAACCAAGACAATGGCCAACTTAAAGATAGGTACAAGTCCATAAATATCAATAACATTGGATATTAATGGACTAAATTCTCCAATCAAGAGACACAGAAATGTGGTATTATCTGTTGAAAATATTTTATAGTTTTATTAACTGGACTAGAGATAAATGTTCACCTGTTGAAATATTAATTTTGTAAGCTAAATAATGTGATTGAATGTATAAAAGAAAATGAAAGAAAAAAATGTAAAAAATAAATAATAAATAAAAATTGGGATTAGCAGTTAGCGTAATGGCTATGTCGCTGGACTCCCATGTAGTCGACCGCTGTTCAAGTCCCGGAACCGATGGCTTAAACTCACACCAGGTGCATGTGCATGTGTGCCCAAGATCCCGAGAGCAGAATGGAGTAGAAGGGATTGTGGCGTGGCCATCCCCTCTGGGGGGAGATTTCTCGCTTTCTATCTCTGTCTCTCTCTGTCTGGTGAGCTCATGCACCCTATGGCAAAAAAAACTCTCTAAAAAAAGAAAAATAAATAAATAAATAAATAAAAACAACAACAACAACAACAAGAGACACAGAATGACTGAAGGGATTTAAAAAAAACAAACAAAAAAACAATGTCCTTATCTGTTGCCTACAAGAAATGCATCTCATGGATAAAGACAAACATAGACTAAAATTGAAGGGCTGGAAAGAGACATTCCATGCAAATTGGAACCAAAAAAGAGTTGGAGCCATGATACTAATTTCCAACAATGTAGGCTTTAAACAAAAACTGTACTAAGAGACAATGAAGAGCGTTATATAGTAATAAAGGGCTAATCCATCAAGAATATAAAATGCTTCTAACCAGAATACATAGAGAACTCAAGACAATTTCTCACAGAGAGATGATTAACTCAATTAAAAGATTGGAGAATAAATTAAAAGCACAATTCTCTAAGGAAGATGTACAAATAACCAAAAGGCATAAGAAAAAACGCTCAACATCTCTCATAAGGGAGATGTAGATCAGAATCACAATGAGATACCACCTAACCTCAGTCAGAATGACTAAATCTTAAAAAAATAATAAGTGTTAAAAGAGGCACGGTGAAAGGAGAACTCTACTAGGAATCTCAACAGCGCATTTCTTTTGACTCCCTGAAATCTCTAACAGAGCTACTGCCCCTATATTTATATTTACTTTGGAAGAAAATATTGAGCAACTAGCCCATTCCAGCTGCCAAGTATCAGAGGAAGAGACAGGGTTGGAGGTAATGAGTGATAACGGGTGTTTAAGGAACTGGCCATGGACCTGCAGAGTCTCCAATGCGCGGCTGTGAAACAAGGTTATTGATGCCACAGCCCATGCGGGACCGCAGGCAACGCCAAACCCAGGGCACCCGCTCCTCTAAGGGCTGGGGCTGAGCTGGGACTGATTTCCCTTCTGCCTCCAGGGAACCCAATCCAGCGTCTTCAGGAAGGTTCTTTGCCCTAATTATCCAGAGAGGAAGACACCTTTCTCAGAGACTGCTAGGCAACACTCCCCAGGACAGCCTCCAGATTACTTCCCTCGGTGGGTGTGTGACTTCCTCTAAGCAACTCACAGCTCCAGGAGATTCTTACTGGGGAGGCTGCGAACACAGAGGGTGGGGGGAGCTAGGGCACGAGGGAGGGGGCAGGGAAGGCGCAGAGCAGGGAGGCAGAGGAGACCCTGGAGCTCCAGACAGGGCAGGAGCAAGCGGTGGTGGTGCAGTTTCCACCCAGCTTTTGCACCCTACACAGGCCGCCTCCTCCGGAGGCAGGGGCCCCGCAGCAGCTCAGCCACTCCCGGGCCCAGCCTGGCGTTGTGCTCTTGCCACTGAGAGCGCTCAGCTGCAGCTACTTTCTCCTGCCAGCCTCTTTGAACTCCCAGGCTCTTGGCTTTTGCTGGCCATCTACTGTTTTCTCCACCCGATGTTTTCTCAACTCTCCCTTTCTCTTTCATCACCCTCATTTATTTATTTTTCTTTTTTTATTTCAATTTCTTTTATACATTCAATCACGTTATTGAGTTGCAAAGTGAAAATTCCAACATGTGTACACTTCTCCTGTTAGGCCGAATTAGCAAAATCACCGCCATGTTAGGGAATGCTGGGGAAGTTAGCTTAATCACTACCCTGTTGAGTCTTCAGGGATGGAGCCCACTTTGTTAGGGCCTCAAGGACGGGAACCAGGAGTCTGGGAACTCTCAGATAAGTGGAAAACGGGAGGGCCCAGCACCTCCGAGGCAAGGTCATCCAAATCCTTAGCTGAGAGCCCTTATCTAGACCTAAGCAGGTGGTGAGAGCTGGACCCTCGCGTCTCATACCCCCCCTTCCTTTGTGTGTTACAGTCTAGAGACACTTTGGGATGATGACCAAGTTCTGGAGATGGATAGAAGGTGACGGTTACACAACAATGTGAGTACACTTAACACCAGAGAACATTTAAAACAGAAATGGGGGGGGCAGCTGTGGTAATGTGAGGTAGTGCGGGCTGGATACTAATGCATGGCAGGCTGAGGTCATATGAGAGTCTTGGGTTCGATTCCCAGCCCACCCTAAATGCCAGGCTTAGAGGCATGCTTGTGGTCCCAGCTACTCAGAGGCTGAGACAGGACGATCAAGACATAGCAGGATCCTGTCTAAAAGAAATACCAACACGCACACAAATACACACATGCAAATGGTTAAAAGGATACATTTTAGGTCTGTACATTTTAGCAAAATGTAAAATACTCACAACGAAAATATGTAAAATTTAAATTTCTTCATTTGAAAACAAACAGGAGTTCTTGCTGAGTGTGTATTTCTTAAAGGACAAGAAAAAGAAAAGACGTACCTGACAACCAGGAGATCAATAAGCGTCCGCATTGGATGCCGTTTGGTCTAGCATTTGGTAAGGATCCTATACGGACTGGTGTGAATATGGTGTATGTGGTGGAACTGACCGGCTGGTGCGTATGGTTGTCGCCTGTGCATGTTTGCTGGGCTGCAGGGGTGATTGTGATTCTGTGTCTCTTTTTGTTGTGGCCTCTATTCCTTTTCTTTCCTGTCATGGGCCAAACCCAAGTAACTCCTAAGAGTTTAATCTTAGACCACTTCTCAGCAGTCCGGGAAAAAGCTCACACTTATGGATTAGAGGTAAGGAAAGGTAAGTTTAATACCCTTTGCTCCTCAGAATGGCCAGGCTTTGATGTGGGCTGGCAACCACAGGGGACCTTTTCGCTGAAAGTCATCAAACAGGTCTGGGAAATAATCACTCAGCCTGGCCTTCAGGGTAAAAGCTCACACTTATGGATTAGAGGTAAGGAAAGGTAAGTTTAATACCCTTTGCTCCTCAGAATGGCCAGGCTTTGATGTGGGCTGGCAACCACAGGGGACCTTTTCGCTGAAAGTCATCAAACAGGTCTGGGAAATAATCACTCAGCCTGGCCTTCAGGGTCATCTGGACCAGTATCCATATATTATAATGTGGCAAGATTTGGTAGAAAATCCCCCTTCTTGGCTTAGGGTTTTTTTTACCAGAAAAGGAAGAAGATCCCCAGAAAATATTGACTGTGGAGGGTACCCACCCGTCAGAGCTGAAAGAAACTACAAAGGATCTCAAAAAGCCAGTCCTTCAAGGGGACTCTGGGATTTACCCTTCCCTGGCAGATTTAGATTTTGAAACTTATCCACTACCTTATGCTGTGGCTGCAGCTCAGGCAGCTGTAGCTCCTCAGGCTCAGGCAGCAGCACTCCCCCAGCCAGAGGTGGAGCCCCC
>NW_006203781.1:12911-13412 GCF_000334495.1 Tupaia belangeri chinensis
TGGCACAAGGACCTGCTGCAGGACTTAGATCCAGGAGGGTCCGGGGGGGAAGAAGGGCCCTCTTTCTCTGAGCGGGCTCCCATCCTTCCCGTCCAAGCCCTCGGGGGCACAGGTCCACAAGGAGAGCGCACGTATCAGTACTGGCCTTTTTCTAGCAGCGATCTATATAATTGGAAAACTCAAAATCCTCCCTTCTTAGAGGATCCACGGGGACTCACCAATCTGTTTGAATCTGTTCTGTACACCCACAGCCCCACTTGGGATGATTGCCAGCAGCTTCTCAAAACCTTATTCACTACCGAGGAACGGGAGCGTATCCTCACCGAGGCACGGAAGAACATACCTGGAGATGATGGTCGTCCGACCACCTTACCAAACCTGATTGATGAGGGGTTTCCACTCACCAGGCCTAACTAGGACTTCGGGAACACTGAAGGTAGGGAGCGTCTCCGAGTCTATCGCCAGACTCTCATGGCGGGGGCCCGCAGAGGTTGCCAGCGG
>NW_006203781.1:14291-15240 GCF_000334495.1 Tupaia belangeri chinensis
CATGTCCTGACTTTCGCTCTGCCAGATGAATATCGCCTTTATGGCCAGACAGGTTCGGAACCACAGGGGGGTCAATTATGGCCCATGGAATTGAATCCTTGGGTCCAGAAGTTTCCCCAAGCATGGGCAGAAGTGGCAAGAATGGGTTTCGCAGCCCATCGGGCCCCTATAATAATTGAACTCAAATCCTCAGCCCAACCTGTCTGAGTACACCAATATCCCCTGTCAGCTGAAGCAAGGCAGGGGATTGCACCCCACCTAAATTGCCTGCTATAGGCTGGCATTCTCATACCTTGCCATTCTAGTTGGAACACTCCATTGCTCCCAGTAAGGAAACCGGGAGGAAATGATTTTAGGCCTGTTCAGGACTTATGAGAGGTTAACAAAAGGACTCAAGATATCTACCCCACGGTTCCTAACCCATATACCCTCTTGAGCCATCTACCCCCCACTCATGTTTGGTATACAACATTAGATTTAAAAGATGCGTTCTTTAGCATAGCCTTGGCACCCATTAGCCAGCCAATTTTTTCCTTTGAATGGCAAGAAGAGGCGCCCTCAGAAACTCTCAAACAGCTCACATGGACACGACTCCCACAAGGGTTCAAGAGCTCCCCAACTCTCTTTAATGAGGCCTTGAATCAGGACTTGTGTTCTTTCCAACAAAGCCATGGCTCCATGACTCTCTTACAGTATGTTGATGACCTTCTCTTAGCCGCACCCTCTGAAGCAGAATGTAAAAGAGCTACAGAGGACCTTTTGCAGGAATTAGGCTTGCTGGGCTATCGTGCCAGCGCCAAAAAGGCCCACATTTGTAAACAAACTGTTACCTACTTGGGGTATAAGCTCCATAAGGGAACAAGATGGCTGACAGAGTCAATGAAAGAGACTATTTTGAGACTGCTGGTCCCAGTTGCTTTCACTTTTCAAATGTGGCTTCTATAACATT
>NW_006203781.1:17731-32737 GCF_000334495.1 Tupaia belangeri chinensis
TGTTAGGCCGAGTTAGCATAATCACCGCCATGTTAGGGAATGCTGGGGAAGTTAGCTTAATCACTACCCTGTTGAGTCTTCAGGGACGGAGCCCACTTTGTTAGGGCCTCAAGGACGGGAACCAGGAGTCTGGGAACTCTCAGATAAGTGGAAAACGGGAGGGCACAGCACCTCTGAGGCAAGGTCATCCAAATCCTTAGCGGAGAGCCCTTATCTAGACCTGAGCAGGGGGTGAAAGCTGTACCCTCGTTTCTCATACCCCCCCCTTCCTTTGTGTGTTACAGAAAACATCCTGAACTATAAAAGATCCCTTTATCTTAGGCTCAGGGTCCTTGTGAAGGCCCGCTGTGACGGGCTGAAACTTGGACCCCAGCTAGCTGGAAAAATAAAAGCCCCTTTTGCAGTTGCACTGTCGCTGTCTTTTCTGTGTCTCCATCAGTTAGACCAATCTCTGGACCCTTACCCTCCCCAGTCCAGTTGACAATACTATAAAGTTATCTTCAACAGATAATACACCATTTTTTGTACCATAAATACTTTGCCTCTCTATTTTTCTCCTTAATGTCCTTCCTCAGACTCTACTCCTTCACCCATACTACTCAGCCATAAAGAACACCCTGACTTTTTTTTATCTCCTCTTTTTATGGAGGGTTTTGCCTTAAGGTGACTTATATTCTGTACACGCATCCATTTTGGTGCTGAAGGTGGAAAAGGGACCTTGACCTTGCACCCAGTGGCATTTGAACAGTCATTATCCTTAGTCTTAAAAGGCAAAGGAAAAGTAAGGGGACTCTTTAACTCTGTGGAAAGTCCTACCCAGAGCTGCATTGGCAACCACAGCTAATGCTCACAACCAGAGGGAACCACCAGAGAAGCCCAAAGAAACTTGAAAGTCTCAGCTGATTCGAGGTTCTGCATCTGGAGGAGCCACGTGCCAGGAGGAGTGGGACTCTACTGGGAGTCAGAAGGAGCCCTGTCACCCTTACCCCTCCACTAGGCCAGGGCAGGGGACTGAGCTGAGGGGGACAGTAGTGGTAGAGGAGGCTAGGGGAAGATGGGGGGTTTGGGGCCTGGGTATGGGAGTCAGCTGCCCAAAGGCAGCACAGGGACACCCACAGCAGCTCTGCATCCCTGGCTGACTGCTATGCCACATCCTCCTATAGGGCTCCTCTCTGGATGTGCCTCCTGTGTGCAAAGCTCTGGACCTTCCTGGCCAGCCAAAGCACTAAAGTTATGGGGAAGGGTGTAAGGATCCAGGCTATGGGGTTGGAGAGGCAACACTGGGCTTGGGAGTATGGCTCCTGGAGGGTTGTACCCCACCACCTAAATCTTGCTCTGCACCTCCCATGGATTTCTTCCTCTCCAGCCTTCTAGCTCTGCTCTGCTGTCTCTGGCTGTACTGTGTGAAATTAGCTATTGTGTGGAACCTGCGTGTGGACCAAGGCTTGTTGGGGGCTAGTAAGTTGGGAACCAGAGGGAAAGGCTAGTAAGTTGGGAACCAGAGTGAAAGAGGTACAGAGATCAACAACTGGTTGGGTCCTCCTAGGCATCCTGGGAAGTGACATTTGTGGCTTGAAGGAGTGGGGATTCTTGGAAGTGCAGCAATCTCAGGAATGGTGGGGCTTTTAGAAACCATTATTTGAGGCTGATGATAGGAAACATGGGGGATGTATATTTACCTATATCTAGCTATCTCTACTTAGATATGTTACCCCTCATGCTTAATTAAGACAGTTTGGATTTTCCCTTCCTGATAAAGGTGGAAAAGTGTTTTCTGAAGTCTTGACCTTTCATTAACTTCTTATGCTAGATTCATTTTGTTAGAAGTTGGGAGGATTATAACAGAGTTAGGGGTCCTTTTATTAACTGCCATATTCCACAGAAGGGGGAATTCTGGTCTGGATTTGAAGTTTCATAGAAAAATTCTTCTTCCTTTCATGTTCCCATTACATTCCAAGCTTCTCTCCAGATGGGATGATGGTGGGACTGTAGGCAGAGATGTAAGGGAGTTGCTCTTGATTGGCTCTTTTGGTTAGAAAAAGGGGAAGGTGTGATTTCTCAGGGAAAGTGACACAACATGGGAACAAGGGAAAAGACTGTGGGAAGGAAGAGTAGGAAGAAAATGGAAGAAAGGAAGAAAAAAGCACTGGTCCCTTAGGTGCAGTAAGAGTTTAAATCCTGTAGAAGGTAGCCTGGCTGGTAATGAAGATGGAACACCCAGAGCTTCAGTTATCTTTCTGCCAGCTCGTACACACAAAGAAAACTTGGGCTACAGTCTTATGGGAACTGCAGGCGGTGGGACTTGACACCCAGTGCTCTGAGGCCCCAAACAGCACCTTTTGTGATATGTCACTATTATATATCATTAGGAATAAAATGTTGTTTAAGAAAAAGAAAAAAAATAGTGTTACCTATGGCTTTATCCAATTCATACTATCTCTGTCCAACAGGTTTTTTTTTTTTTCTTATGATTCCATGGGGTTATCATCAAAGGATTTTATTTGTCTTCTTCAGTGAAATGTATATTCTCCTTTCTGTTTCTCCATGCCAGAGCTAGTATAAATCAAACAGCAGAAATATATTAAAATATTTATTACAACTGTCCTTTTTAAATTAGTTTAAGAACTTTTTTAAAATTTTTTTTATTTTTTATTATCATCATAATCTTCTTTATATTACATTGGATTACAGTGTATTACATAATAACTTTACAGTGTATTACATTGCTTTTTCAAAAGGGAATGCCATGCAAATCAGTCAGTACAAAGACATTAATCTCCCCACTTCAACAATCAATATCTTTCTATGTTTTCCCCAATCATTATTATTATTATTTTTTAAAACAGTCAATCGCTATTTCTCATTTTGCTTGTAAAAATACTTTGCCCATTATGAAATACTTCTCAGAACAATCCAGTTGAGAATACTATACATGTCATCATCAACAGTTAATAAGCCATATCTGTTTCTCACTAACGTCCTGCCTCTCTGTTGTTCACTTGCTATCTTTCTCTATCCTCTTCTCTTCACTACTCCCATTCCACACTGTCCTATTCTCATTAAGTACCTTCACTGCTTTTATGTCCTCTAATTTTTTGCCCTCTATCATAGAGTGTGGATAGTCGGTATATATTGAGTGGATACATACAATATCTTTCTTTCATAGCCTGGCATACTTCACTCAGCAATAGATCCTCTATATCTGACCACTTTCTATCAAATTCTAGGGTCTTGTTATTCTAAACCAAGAAAAACACTAAAACGAACTTTTTTCTTTCCAGTGAGAACATTTACAATTTTATGATTGTTTTTCAAGCAGGTTAGCTTTTTTTTTTTTAATTCCATAAGTATATCTTTTCCCAAAGTTCCTCTCATCCTACTTTCTCAAACATACAAAACATTCATAGACAAGAAACTGGACTTTTCAAATATAAACAGCTGACAATTATCAGCAGCACTTTACTGGGACATTACTGACTGTAGCTTCAATGAATTAAGCTTGATCCACTGAGAGTGAATCATTTTCAATGCAGTAGTAATAGAAATGAATTACAACTGGGTGAAGACCACACAATAGAGCCATTTAGTCCCATAAAACAGAATAGAGGACATAGTAGATTTGTAAAACTAAATGGCTCTATTGTGTGGTCTTCACCCAGTTGTAATTCATTTCCTTTTAGATAAATTGGCAAGACCCACCAGAAAAAGGACAATGAAAACAACCCCTCCCCAGGACACTACTGAACCAGAAAAGAGAGCCATTACCCTATTTGAATCATAGGTTGTAGGAACCAGAAGGGAACATGAAGACTTTTGGCTTTTAGCTTAATAAACCATGAAAAATGGGGCTGGGTCTTGACATTTTAAGCTCTTTTTGAGGTAGACAGTGATCTTGGATATTGGGGTGACAGGTAAGAGGATTTCATTTTCTCACATAAGATAAGGAAGAGGATGGGCAACTTCTGCATTTATCATGGCAATTTATCCTTGATTGTAAATCCTCATTGCAATATTATCACATGAAAATACTGTTAATCTTTTAGTCCAGTTCACATAGGATATAATGAGTACAAGAAAAATGTTCACTTTCCATATTTAGAAATGTGTTATTTACCTTTATTATCTATTATTACTACATTCTACAAAATGTGACCAGATTATATGAATTTTATTTTTACACAAAATATCAGAATGAAAAAAAAGGAAAAAAATATCAGAATGAACTGATGCTGTTACTTGTAGATAAATGTTCCCAAACTATTTAATTAAATATTTTATTCACTATTGCTACTGTTGAGGAAATGACTCTGCATTGGTTATTTCCACTATACTTTTGTTGATTGACTCTACCATGCATTTGCTTGGCTAATTAATTTGTCTTTCATTTGGAAGAAATCATTCTACTTTTGTAGAAAAATAAGAGTGTAATGTACATGATTATAATAAGTATAGCTATTTTTCCTTTTTGAATCAAACTTAATATTCTCCCTTTAAAAAGAAAAATACACTGTTCATGTTTTGAAAAAATAACTTCTATAAAAAGTATTAATAACTCATTACACATTATCTTTTAAATTTAAATTAGCAGATATATTTCATTTTAGTAATGAGTAGTTTGAATTTAAATTAGCAGAAGTACCTAATCATTTCAAGATTGTTATGGCATTTAAAAATCATTTTAAAAATTGTTTTACAATGGTTTTCATAATGTATCAGAATTATCAGAGGTTTGGCTATCAAGCTTTGCTTATTCATCATTAAAAAGTACATTCTGGGAGCCCACAGTTGGCATAATGGTTGGGATGCTGGACTCCCACATGTTTGCTGTGATTTGAGTCCCATTTCTGGCAGCTTGCTTTCTCACTCCCTGGCCACCTCTTTCTGTTCCACTCTCTTCTAAAATAAAAATAAATAAATAAATAAATAAATAAATAATTCAGTGGGCCAGCAGTAGACATAGTGGTTAAGGTGCTGGATTTCTTTAAAAAGAGTGCATTGTGATTATAAAATCAATGTGATAGCTAAAAATGTAGATTGTTACCTTAGTGACAGAATGAATAGGGCTGTTCTTATATCTTTGGTGAGTATATCTCAGGAGAAACCATTCTCCTACTGATATAATCTTCTGGCTAAATACATATTTAGTTATCTTATCAAAATCTATATAATCATGGACCAGTAGGTGGCATGGTGGATAGAGTGTTGGACAATCCCACATGGCTGACCACGGTTTGAGTCCTGGACCTGGTGGCTTGCTTTCTCCCTTCCCCTCTTTCTCTCTCTCTCTCTGTCAAATTAAAAATAAATGAATGAATAAATAAAATTTTTAAAAATCTATATAATCAATAGGCTATGTAGAGATTCTTCAAAGAAGTTATTCTAGTCTATTGAGGGTATACACACACACACATCCCTAACGGACTAGTTAATTGATGTTTAAAAATTTATGATATGCTTTGTCTCAGTCTAATTGGTACACATATGTTTCTATTTGGGTGTAAGATTCATTCTAAAAATGATCTCTAAAGTCTTTGTAAACATAGATTGAAATTGCTCATATTTTTAGAAGCTTAATACTCATCTTTAAAATTATTAACAAATGTGTTTTTTTAGTGAGATGCATTAGATATAGGCAATAGATAAATAACAGGAGATTTTCAGATGTATTCATAACGATTTTTAGAGCACTACATAGCAAATGGAAAAGTGGAAAATTTAACAGTTTTTCACTATGGAAAATCTTCTCTGAAGTATTAATTCCCTTGCATTGAAAAATGAAACCAATTATTTCAAACTGTAAATGATTTACTTTCAAGTATTTGGTGTTGAACTTCTAAAACAATTAGAATCAATGCTTAAGAGAATTCCCTTTAATTTTATATATACTTCTTCCTTTGAGTTTCTGACTTTCCAGACATTTGTTTATTCACAGTTAATGAAATAGATTTTAAAGTGTTTGAATAAGGTAAAAATGGATTGTAGTGTGAGAATTTTAAAGGAAAACTGAACAGCTTATTTTTGACAATCCACTTATTAACATATACAACATATCTTTGTGATGAAAAACTTCAAAAAGAAGGGATTTCTTAGGCCATAAATGATACTGTGAAATAGCTGTTTACAAATCAAGTTATAATTCTTGGGTAGTAAAACTTGATTTGAATTTACATTTTTCTCTTGACAGTATAGATTTCAACTACAGAAGTATCACTCTAATTATTATCACATAACATAAAGATAAGTTGTAATTTTAAATTCATATTATAATAACGATAGAAAATATTTAGTTATATTGTTTTATAAACTAATTGTGGTCAACAAATTTTATCAAAAATAGATTTATTTTATTCTCATTTAACTTTTTTTTTTTAAGAGAGGTTTTTGCTATAGGGCGCGTGCACTCACTAGAAAGACAGAGAGAGACAGAGAGACAGAAAGCAAGAAATCACCCCCTGGGGGGATGGCCACGCCACAATCCCTTCTCCTCCATTGTCCTCTCGAGATCTTGGGCACACACGCACACGCGCCCAGTGTGAATTTAAGCCACCATGGTCGACTACATGGGAGTCCAACGACATAGCCATTACACTAACTGCTGGTCCCTCATTTAACTTCTTGGACTATCACCTAAAACTGCTGCTGATATAATCTGTTACTCCAACAAATATAAATAAATAAATAAAAAGAAAAAGCCCTGCAAGATATTTAAGAATTTGCATTGTCTGGTGAAATGTGTGGTCTTCTTTTCTTTTTCTTTTTTTCCTAAATGCTCAAAATTTTCATGTAGCATACCTAATAAGAATCCCACGTGTTATAAAGTCATTAAAAATAAACCAAAAACAAAACTATGTCTTAATAGATACTCAACCTGAACTCTTAGAAACTCTGTGGTTTAGAAAGATGACGTTTATTAGTGTAACTTTCGAAATGTTTTTAGCTTTAGCAATGTAAAGGAACCATAAGTTAGTTCTACTATTTTTAAATTGCCTGAAAATCCTCTCAAAAGTTGTGCGTGAATTTTGCCATCAGAGTGCCACTTAATTGTATTCCAGTTCAAGAAAACCTAGTTGGTTTTATTCATAATTACACTTTTCAGTAATCTTTCTTGTCCTGCAAGGTCCAAGGGCTTTGGTCTCTGATCAGTGTATATGTAATTCTACGGACATCATGTAAATTATTTCTTATACTATGGGAGAGCATACAAAACTTCATCAAACAAAAGTAGAACTAAGGTTAATCCTTTTTCCCTCTGTTTCCTAGTAACTGAATGTCTGTGGCTTTATTTGGGCATTTATTCAGTGGAGTGCAAAAACTTGTGTGCGATGCCTATGTATGTGCCCATGAATTGTTTTAGGATGTCTAGAAATGTGGTGGTGAGGCTGAGAAAAGGATGAGGAGGGCTGTCAAGTTAATTAATTAAAGTGTTTGGATTTTATTTTCAAATAAAAGTTAAAATATTAATAAATACAAATTTATTGACAATTAAAATATTAATAAAAGTATTTAGGCTTTATTTTTAATCTTACTTTAAAAGTAGCACAGGGATCAGTAGATGGCATAATGGATACATAGCTTGACTCCCATGTAGTCAAACATGGTTTAAGTCCTGGACCTGGTGGCTTAAAACTCATGCCAGGCATGTGGGCATGTGTGTCCAAGATCCTGAGAGGAGAACAGACAGAAGAGAAGGGATTGTGGCATGACTATCCTTGGGGGGGGGTTGATTTTTCACTTTATGTCTCTCTGTCTCTGTCTCTCTAGTGAACACACACATCCTGTAGTAAACAATCTCTCTAAATTGTTCAAGTAGCACAGTTAATACATGTATATATATACATATATACGTCCAAATACACACGTATTCTCACATACACACGTATTCTCATTTTATATTTGTTTCACTATGACTCTGAAAATGCAAACCTCAGCCTCCTGAGAATAACTTTTTAGTTCCTTTTATTGCAAACATTTAGCTTTTTTCCTTCTATTAGGTCGTTGGGAAAGTCATGACATATTTTTCTGTGCAAAAATGTGGATTAACTTCCCAGACAACACAATATTTCGCCGTAAGATCTACTGTTTTGTTGAGTCATGCCAAACATTTGTGGAATTAGACACCCCATGGGCTAAATAATTGTGATCAAAATGTCTGTGATAATTCTAATTATGTTTTAGTTGCTGGACTATTGTCCAAGCTGTCCTCTCATCAAGCTGGTCTTCAGTTCTAAATAAATGGAGCCCACAACTCTGTTAAGTAAATGAATCTGGTAAGAGTGGAAAAACAAAAACAAAATAAGAACAAAAATGCCAAACTCTGAGAATTGAAATATTTTGCATGATTTGTGAGAAAATGTTCCTACTTAGAAGCATGTTTCAGGCTAAATATTAGAGAAGATTATATTAAATAGTTTGTTCTTTTACTCAGAGATGGATAGTGTCTTTTTCCTCTAATAATAATTTCACACTCTTATTCTTATTTGTCACATGGGTCTCATTCCCTCTTTATCTCTCTCCCTCCCTCCTCAAATCCAAATAACTTGAGAGAGTACAAGTCCATGCCTGTTATTGTTCAATGCCCCCCAAAAGCCACAATTTCAAGTTGAGTGTGTAAATAGACTGTGGGACCTGTCTCTAAAGGTAAAGAATAGATTTTTGTCAAACCCAGTCACATCGTCTTACTGAATTCATAAATCAGAAGTGCAGGAGTCAAGACCCTCTGTCAGTCGTGCTTGCCTTGTAAGGTAGCTCACTGGATCTGGCTGGCACCAGTTTAGCTCAGCAGTCCACAGCTAGAGCTTGTTCCTTGAGCCACGTTCTAGTGCTCCCCTAAGCCCTGGCCTTGTGCACTGGCAGGAAAGGTGAGGCCAACTGCCCAGTCTTGTAGACAATGACAATGACTCTCTTTTCACTCAAGACTTCCACTCTAGCCAGTGTGGCGTGCTGCAGTGAGTCTCCTAAATGGAGATCCAACCAACCTGATGAGGCAGGAAATATTTCAAACTGCTGGGTCTGTCTGAAAGATTTGTCTAGTTTCAAACCATTATAATTGAGGAAAAATCAACAACAGTAATAGGAAAAATGAAGCATCTTAATCTTGCAGATTCATAGTCACAGATTTTTTATTTAAGCCTGCAAAACCTAGTTGGAAAAGAATTCAGTGCTGTTGAACTACAGAAAAATCATTAAGAAAATGGAACAAAATTTGTTTTAATTTTTGAATTAAAACAAGTATGTACGTTTCTATTTTTCTTTTTTCTTTTTTTTCTTTTTGGTATTCTCCCATTACTTGCTATCTAAATTCTGTAGACACTCATTTAATTTTTGTTAAACTTCAGTTTATTCATCTGTTATGTGATAACGGTGATACTACCAACTTCACATAATTGAGAGGACATATGAAACAAAATAATTTCCAATCTGTCATGCACTGCCCAGATCTATGTCACAGGGGACAGAGGAAGCCTGGACTGGTGAAATTGATTAAATGTTCTGCTGAAGAATGGCTAAATTAAAAAAAAAAAAGCTTAGTGCTGGTGAGGTTGTGGTGAAAAGGGAACTGTTATACACTGTTGGTGGGAATGTAAATTAGCTCAACCCCCGTGGGGAGCAATATGGAGGTTCCACAGAAACCTACAAATAGAAATAGCATATGACCCAGTAATTCTTCTCTTAGGAAAGAAAAACCCTCTGTCAGAAAAACACTTGCACATCCAGGTTTATTGCAGCATCATTTACAATGGCTAGGACATGAAATCAGCCCATATGTCCAAAAATAGACAAGCGGATTAAAAAAATGTGGCACACATATTCTATGGTATACTACTTGGCCTTGACAAACAATGACACTCTGACATTCTATACAAAGTGGGCAAATATGGAAGACAATGCCAAGTGGAGCAAGTCAGACTATGAAAGACAGGATCTGTTTGTCTCCACTCAAGGTACACCGAATATCTTCTTTTGGTTTTATTTATTTATTTATTTGAGAGATTTTGCTGTAAGGCACATGCACTTGCCAGAAAGAGAGACACAGAGAGAAAGTGAGAAATAACTTCCCTCAGGGGATAGCCATGCTGCAATACCATCTCCTTCATTTTCCTGTTGGGATCTTTGGGCATCCACACACACACACGCCTGGCATGAGTTTAAACCACCAGGTCTGGGACTCAAACTGTGGTCAACTACATGGGAGTTCAGTGACATAGCCATTACACCAACTTCTGGTCCCCCGAATGTCTGTGTTCTATAGCAAATACTAAAAGATTGGAAGGTACAGATAGCAGAGAGGGCAGCTGTACATACTAGAAATCATATGAGGGAGTATTATAATAGGAAGTGGGTAATCACGGGAGCAAGGGAGGAGAACAGGAAAAAAATAGAATTCACTTAATTGACACAAAAATGAAATTATATGCTGATAGTAAAGTATATGGCAATATCTTTGTCTTGACTGATGATATGCACTGTGTCGTGACAGGAAAATCCATGTTGTACACTGTGAGGATATGCAGTAATTAAATATAAATAATAATTATTTAAAAAGTTAGGGACCAGCTGATGGCGTAATGGTTACCTTGCTGGACACACACATAGTTGACTGCTGTTCTAGTCCCAGACTGGGCAGCTTAAACTCAGCTCAGCACGTGCGCATATGGGCCCAAAATCCTGAGAGGAGAATAGAGAAGAAGGGATTATTGTGTGGCCATCCTTCATGGGGGCAGGGGGTGACTTCTGTCTTTTTCTTTGTCTCTCTCTCCTTCTGGCCAGTGCTTGTGCCTATAGCAGAAACCTCTCCAAAAAAAGTTCAAAAGAAAAAAATAAAAGCAGAACATATAGCAATAGATAAATAAAGTGAACACTGATAAATGCTCTGCTGCATCGCCCATATATGGTAACACACTTGCTGGTTAAAGATCAGGATGCAGGAAAGCACTGGGTACGTTTGTGCTTTTAATCTTACATTATTTTGAGGGAACTGTCTTAGAATAGAAATACAAAAATATCTTACTCTGATCAATTTAACAGGACCCTGGATTTTTGGAATACTTTGCTAGTGCCTCAGTGACATGGAAGTGGCCCATGTCATTTATGGTCCTGTAGCATAATTTTAATTAAATTCATGATGAATATACCTCCTTTGGGATAGGTCAGAATGGGCAGATGCACAGATCATGACTCTAGTTCCTACATGTATTGGTGAAACATATACCTCAGATTGCAGTTAAAATGTAGAAAGACACGCTCAAAGAATTGCTATGAACATAAACTAATAATGCTCATATGTTGCCTATTAAAACTTTATAAATAATTATATTTTAGTTCAACTTTATTATTATTTTCCAACTTGACACGAGAGAGACAGAGAGAAAGAGACAGAGACAGAGAGAGACAGAAAGAGAGAAAGAGACAGAGACGGAGAGAGACAGAAAAAGGAAGCCACCAGGTCTGAGACTTGAACCATGATCATGCATCTGGGAGTCCAGTGACTTTAACCACCAAGCCACCTGCTGCCCCAACTAGCAGGATCAATGTGGTGACACAAAGGTCTCCCAGATGCCAGAGGAGGGAAGGCTATTCATGGAGAATGGGCCTGCTTTTCTCCCTCTGACTGCTGCCCCTGGCCCCTCCTGCCTGCCCATTGGTGCTCAGAAAGCAGAGATGCAGCATCTCAGGTTAGTCCTCTATGTGGGCTTGTGCCTCTGGGGCCCTTGGGATGGGGGCTCTGTCCTACTTCATGCAACTCTGGTGGCTACAGTGCCCCTGGAGCACTCGGGGTCAACTCTCAGGTGCCCAAGCTGTGTTGGCGCTCCTGTTCTTGTCGGTCCATCACAGGTCCTGGCTATTGCCCATCTGTGTGCTTGGCCCACTCCTAGACCAGGTGGATTTTGTTCCTTGTGTTTGAGTGCATGTGTGTGTGTGTGTGTGTGTGTGAGTGTGTGTGTGTGTGTGTGTGTGTAGAGATGGTTCCTCCTTCACCAGCTCCACACCTGGAGAAGGCTGAATGGCCAGCACAGGTCAAGTCCTTTCTCCTCCCCTGGGTGATGCCTGGTGGTGTGAGTGATGGTGGTGGGTTAGGCCTACTTCAGGTGTCCACCAGGCTCTGGCTGCCCCTGTCTGCAAGGCAGTATTCTTCTTGCCATCGCTCCCCTGTCTCACGTGCTCAGAAAGCAGAGATGCGGCATCTCAGGTTAGTCCTCTATGTGGGCTTGTGCCTCTGGGGCCCTTGGGATGGGGGCTCTGTCCTACTTTGTGCAACTCTGGCGGCTCCAGTGCCCCTGGAGCACTTGGGGTCAACTCTCAGGTGCCCAAGCTGTGTTGGCGCTCCTGTTCTTGTCGGTCCATCACAGGTCCTGGCTATTGCCCATCTGTGTGCTTGGCCCACTCCTAGACCAGGTGGATTTTGTTCCTTGTGTTTGAGTGCATGTGTGTGTGTGTGTGTGTGTGTGAGTGTGTGTGTGTGTGTGTGTGTGTAGAGATGGTTCCTCCTTCACCAGCTCCACACCTGGAGAAGGCTGAATGGCCAGCACAGGTCAAGTCCTTTCTCCTCCCCTGGGTGATGCCTGGTGGTGTGAGTGATGGTGGTGGGTTAGGCCTACTTCAGGTGTCCACCAGGCTCTGGCTGCCCCTGTCTGCAAGGCAGTATTCTTCTTGCCATCGCTCCCCTGTCTCACCAAGGACTGAGGAGGAGTGCCCCATCGGATGAGAGGAAGCTGGCCTGGGCGGCAATGCTCAAGGTACTGTCCAGCTCTTGCCCAGACCACAGACCCGGCTTCTAGGGATCCCTGGCAGCTTCCTTGGTGGTGGAAATCATTGTTTTAAATGAAGGAACAAAACAAGAAAGTTTGATCTATTAAATAATCAGGACTAGTATCAAAGACAAATTCTGATAACTACAGAATGAATAATGCCATCCTTCTAGAGGCAGCTTAGCCTGGTAACACCACATGCTCTAAAGCCTGACTCAACCACTTAGAGACATACAAACTTGGTCAAGCTAGAAACCTCTCTTGAGTCCATGTTTTCTTGTCTGTAAGTTGGAAATATTAATACAATATGGTTTAAAGTTGTAAAGATTAAGTGATTGCTCTTCAATATAATACTTTTAAGTCCTGTCTATTGGTAACTTGATCCTACATTGCCAACTGCTGTTTGAATCCCTAGGTCGTATGTGTGTGCGTCCAAGGTCCTGACAGGATAGAGAAATAGAGGAAGGAGGATTGCAGTGGGATCATGATAATATCTCTCTCTCTCCCCTCTCTGTCTTTGGCAAGCACATGTACCCTCTGACAATTAAAAAAAGGAACAGAAAAAGGGGTTCTAGTATGTAGTAAGCAATGCATGAGTGTTAAGCATTACATATGCTGAAAAAATTGTGGATTGGCACTCTGACATTTAACAAGATCTTACTTTCTATATTCAGCAGGGAGTCCTGTAATATTTGTTGTAAATAGAAATATCAGAAGAAAAGCACTTGACTTCAGTTCAATAGTTCAAGCAGCCCTTATTTACTCCCAGGGTAAAACCCTTCAATGGCCCTCTAATCCCCTCAGGAAAAAATCTAAACTCCTTGAGTCTGAATACGAAGCTTTCAGTGAATTGCTCCTGGCCTACCTCTGCAGTCAGTTCTGATCCCAGTCTTCCAATTCCAGGCTCCCGCCCTGGAGAGTTGCTCTCAGTGCACTGTGATTATATGCTCAGTCAGAAACACTCAACTCCTGGGACCAGCAGTTAGCATAATGGCTATGTCGCTGGACTCCCATGTAGTCGACCGCGGTTCGAGTCCCGGACCCAGTGGCTTCAACTCACAACAAGGCGCATGTGCATGCATGCCCAAGATCCCGAGAGGAGAATGGAGGAGAAGGGATTGCAGCATGGCCATCCCTGCTGGGGGGCGATTTCTCGCTTTCTGTCTCTCTGTCTCTCTCTGTCTTTCTGGCAAGTGCACGTGCCCTATAGCAAAAACCTCTCAAAAATAAATAAATAAGTAAAAAGAAACACTCAACTCCTTTGTTTACCTACCTGGATAATTGGATCGGATTCCCCTCAGATTGTGTGCCCATTTTTATTTTAGGTGTAGCCTATCATGCTGTTGATTTTTTAAAAAAATTTGTCTGTACATTTCTGTTCTTTAATCAGAAAACATATTCTTAGGAAAGGTGTTAAGGCCCAGCCATGGCGATGCAGTGATGCAGTGATTCAGTGATGGGATGGTGCTGTGCAATACTGAAGCCAAATGGGAGGACTAGATTAGGATTCCAGGTGAACCTGAGCATGCCTGTGTACCGACACATCTGCATCATCATGGCTGACTGAGGAGGCTGAGGGAAGGATCACTGTGGTGAGACCCCATCAAGGGTGTCTAATTTCTCTTTCTGTCCTCTTTCATGAAATAAAGAACTAAAATAAACTGGAAAAAAGTAGATGTTAACAAGAGGAAAAAGTCTTTTCTGAACTTAGAAGTCATAATTAGTGTGATTTACCAGCTGTCATAATTAGCAAGATAGTTTGATTTGCCAGCTAAATCCAGTTAATTTGAAGAAACTGGCAATAGAATATCTTTTTTTTTCATTTATCAAATACATCAGTATGTAGAAAACTTTGCCTGTTTGTAAACTCCTTACAAGTCAAGCCATGCCAGATACCTCCATGAAATATTAGTGAAGTATGCTGTTCTCTATAAATGTAAGTTCAATGAATTAGTATTAGTAACTTTGTTCCTTTAAAGACACTGCTTTAAACTACACCAGTTTCACCTCATCTTTGTTTTGCTGGTGGGGGTAGTATAGCTCTTTAATCCATAATTAATAGAGTTTAGAAACTTGGTATTATGGAGTCTTTTCTGAACTGAAAACTTAGCTGCTAAATACAAGATTGTATAATTTGCTTACCATAGCAAGATAATACCAAGAAATTTAGCAATTGGATACTTCAGATTTACCAAAAGTACCAATGAAAAGAAATTAGCAAGGTGCTAGAAAACAATTAGTAGATATCCTGAGGTTAATA
>NW_006203781.1:32755-38501 GCF_000334495.1 Tupaia belangeri chinensis
TGCATGCCCAAGATCCCGAGAGGAGAATGGAGGAGAAGGGATTGCAGCATGGCCATCCCTGCTGGGGGGCGATTTCTCGCTTTCTGTCTCTCTGTCTCTCTCTGTCTTTCTGGCAAGTGCACGTGCCCTATAGCAAAAACCTCTCAAAAATAAATAAATAAGTAAAAAGAAACACTCAACTCCTTTGTTTACCTACCTGGATAATTGGATCGGATTCCCCTCAGATTGTGTGCCCATTTTTATTTTAGGTGTAGCCTATCATGCTGTTGACTTTTTAAAAAAATTTGTCTGTACATTTCTGTTCTTTAAACAGAAAGCATATTCTTAGGAAAGGTGTTAAGGCCCAGTCATGGTGATGCAGTGATGCAGTGATTCAGTGGTGGGATGGTGCTGTGCAATACTGAAGCCAAATGGGAGGACTGGATTAGGATTCCAGGTGAACCTGAGCATGCCTGTGTACCGACACATCTGCATCATCATGGCTGACTGAGGAGGCTGAGGGAAGGATCACTGTGTGATGAGACCCCATCAAGGGTGTCTATTTTCTCTTTCTGTCCTCTTTTATGAAATAAAGAACTAAAATAAACTGGAAAAAAGTAGATGTTAACAAGAGGAAAAAGTCTTTTCTGAACTTAGAAGTCATAATTAGTGTGATTTGCCAGCTGTCATAATTAGCAAGATAGTTTGATTTGCCAGCTAAATCCAGTTAATTTGAAGAAACTGGCAATAGAATATCTTTTTTTTTCATTTATCAAATACATCAGTATGTAGAAAACTTTGCCTGTTTGTAAACTCCTTACAAGTCAAGCCATGCCAGATACCTCCATGAAATATTAGTGAAGTATGCTGTTCTCTATAAATGTAAGTTAAATGAATTAGTATTAGTAACTTTGTTCCTTTAAAGACACTGCTTTAAACTACACCAGTTTCACCTCATCTTTGTTTTTCTGGTGGGAGTAGTATAGCTCTTTAATCCATAATTAATAAAGTTTAGAAACTTGGTATTATGGTGTCTTTTCTGAACTGAAAACTTAGCTGCCAAATACAAGATTGTATAATTTGCTTACCATAGCAAGATAATACCAAGAAATTTAGCAATTGGATACTTTAGATTTACCAAAAGTGCCAATGAAAAGAAATTAGCAAGGTGCTAGAAAACAATTAGTAGATATCCTGGGGTTAATAATATCCCTTGTAAACTATAACTTTTTAAAAAATTTCTTAGATCCTCAGAACTTATACAACTTGACCACTATCAGCCACATAAAATAAATTGTTCTCTTTAAGAATGACATAATTTTAGAGAGACATTGCGTGTCTCCACTTAACATATACTGACTGTCTGCACTCTATGGTAGAGACTGAAAGATTAAAAAACATAAAAGTATTAAAAATTGCAATGGATACTAGAGACAAAGTGGAAAGAGAGTGTGAGAGGGGAAGAGTGTAGGAAATTTGGGGGGGAATGGAGAAATAAGACACTTGTGGGACACAGATAAGGTTGACGAGATGTGTGTGATGGACTCAGTTGGGCTGGACTGAGGTGTATATCATGCTGGGTAAAGTCTCTTCACAATCTAAATGATGTATAGTGATTAATGTATGAATAATTATATGTATATATACATATATGAATGATATAATTTTACTTACCAAAAACACCCCAGTGACTATAAAATACCTGTTTCTCAGTGTTTTAAAGTTCTTGGGAGAGGATGAATTTTTTATTTGTTCTGTATTTCCTGGGTTATTGTTGTGACTGTCACTTATTTTTTGAATTATATATATATGAGAGGTTTTTGATATAGGGCACTTGCGCACACCAGAAAGAGAGAGACAGAGAGACAGAAAGCAAGAAATTATCCCTTCTCCTCCATTCTCCTCTCGGGCTCTTGGGCATGCACGCACACGTGCCTGGTGTGAGTTCAAGCCACCGGGTCCGAGACTTGAACCGCGGTTGACTACATGGGAGTCCAGCAACAAAGCCATTACACTAACTGCTGGTTCCTGCATGCATGTTCTTAAGCCACTGGGTCTGGGAATCAAATAGCACAGTTGGCCATGTAGGATCTACCACTGTAACCACCACACCATGGGCTGGTCTTCTGATATACATCAAGGATCTTCCTTACTAATTTTGTGACACTGCAATGGCTCAGTTGACATATCTGAAGTAGGGATAGTGTTACACTCTAAGGATTGATCCCAAGTTTAAACAGAATTCTGTAGGGTGAGGCATCTGACACACAGGAGGTGCCCAGCTCAGCTCTCTACTTCCGTGCTCTGTGCAGGATAAAGACACTGTTCTCTGCCCTGACTCAGTATCAGTGCATGCAGAGCTCACACTAAATAACTCACCCTTTGAGGAAGCCTTTAGAAAATACTCCTGGCAACTGAATGGGGTGGGAGTGAGGGGAGTCCTCTGAATTATGCTGAGGAGCAAAAATAGCATACAAAGGAAAGAAGCACTTACCAGACACAAGAATGCAAAGCTTTTTGTTTAAAAAGATGTGTATGGTAGTATTCATAATTTGATTGTCATGCACTTTATACATACTTTGAAAAACTATTGTGTGCTATAGAGATGTGAAATGACTAATTTTACATAAATGAGAAATTATAAAATAAAATATAAAAAATACATCTTGTCTTCAAAAACTTCATGGAAAATATATGTTTAAAAATTATGTATTCCAAAATTTTTTGCGCAAAATAAATTTTTACTGTAATTCTTTTTCTCCAACTTTTCAAAGACTCCTTGTGCATTTTCTACTGAATGTGTATCACTTTCACCAAACAGAAAGTAACAAACATTACCATCCTAGATAAGGGGCCATCTGTATTTATAAACTTGCATTGCTGCAACACACTTGGTTAGTTTTCACATTCCCGGATGGAAGCATTAGATATTCACACACCAGCCCAGCACCTAAAGCAATGCCAAAAAAATATCAATACTAAGCCATCATGTAACATTCCAATCAATACAATATTCCCAGGACTTAGTACCCAATACAATTTCATCTACCTGCTGTTGTAATACTTATGTGAAAGAGCTGTTGCTCTGGGAGGGAGATGTGTGGCAGAGACAGCGTAGGGGGACAACTGAAACCCTTGTCACGGCGTGCCAGTGTGTTGGCCACTCTGTGCAGGTGCTGGCACCCGTAAATGTTAAATGTTGAGTCTTGATTTACAATTGAATATTGTACTGGTTTTTAAAATGATCACAAATTTATAGTGAAATTTTAGACACCCAGCTTTTTTTTAAGATTCCTTTCTTTCGGAGCCAGCAGGTGGCATGGTGGTTAAGAGTTCTGGACTCTCACATGGCTGACCGAGTTTTGAGTCCTGGACCTGGTGAGTTGTTTTCTCACTTTCCCCCTCTTTATCTGTATCTCTACTCTATATCTCTGCTGCTCTTTGGGGAAATTCAAATAAATAACTAAATATAGTTAAATAAAATAATTCTTTTTAAAAATGCCTTTCTTTCTTCAATGTCTGTGTGTGTGTGTGTGTATGTGTTTTGTTTTTAAGGTTTTGGCCATAGGGCACATGCACTGGCTGGAGAGATACTGAAAGGAAAAGTGAGAAATCATCTCCTAGAGGGGATGAGGATGCCACAATCCCTTCTCCTCAGTCTCCTCTTGGGATTTGGGGCACACACGCATATGTGCTCAGTGTGCGTTTCAAGTAGCTAGATTTGGGACTTGAACTGCAGTTGGCCATATGAGAGTCCAGAACCTTAACTACCACACCACCTGATGGCCCCTTAGATGTCCATTTTAAGGAACAGTTTTACCCCTTACTGTACAGCCACTAATTATTTTATTCTCTCTGTACCCCAGATCCTGACTACTATACAGAGTAGCTGATCAAACACATGTGTTAAATAATAATGCACAAATGGGTATCTGCTTAAACTATTAATATCCATTCCTTTTGAGCCTTGTGTTTCTGTTATGCCAATTAGGACTGAACCGTAATGGTTCAACTCTTCTTATGTCCACGGCTCACTGTTTTTAATGTTGAATCCCTGGCCATGGCTTTGTCTCTTCCTAGCCCAGCCTCTGGGGAGGGGTTTGCTCTCTGTTTAATTGCACAGCAGTGTGTCCTACGCTACTCAGTACCCATGATTTAGAAATGCTCTAAAAAATTTAGGGAATTGTTGTGGAACTGTTCCTTACCCACTTCATTTTGACAGTTATTTCTTATCATGTGCTCACAGGTTAAAGTAAAACTTAGAAGATTTAATACTAAGATTAAAAAAAAATTATTTCATTTTCTTCCATATATTCAATTACATTATTATTTGTCTTACAAAATGGATATTTCAACAGGTGAACATTTCTCCCTAACACAGTTGATAAAACTACAAAATATATTCAACAGATAGTACCACACCTCTTTGTGTCATTGGACAGAGTCATCCTGTTTGAAATGTTTTTCTGTTAGGTCACTTGAGTTCAGGACTTCTGGCTTAGTGCACAGGTCAACTGTGCACTGCAGAAACTGTGAAGCAGCACTGTGTGAAGTAGGAGTACAGCGGGAAGCCAAATGCTAACTGAGGTGGAATGACAGAATTCTTGCCATGATTCCTTGAGCACTCTGGGAAACTGATTCCTGTTCTAATTCTGCAGCATGAGTTGAGCAATGAACTCAGAGCAGACACCATGGACTACAGAGCCTGAGAGCAATGGTCAAGGACTTATAATACTCTTAGGGACCCTATGCTCTAGACTACAATCATATTATATAATCAAATGATACTGACTACTCAGGCTGAGGTCACTAGTAGCACTTACGTATAGGAATGATCCAGACTTTTGTGCTAATATGCAGTGGTCTAGTTCAGAAGAGACTCAACGAGGTTTCCAGAAGTTCCAATGTAATCTTAATGATTCCCATATTCACACGAAGAGCCCTGTGTTGGAAGGGGAACCTTAAATCTTGTGTCATGAGTAGTGTTGCTGACCCCGCTCCAACCTACACTGACTGTGCCACTTATCTTGTATATCATTAAAACAACTAAATTTGTTATTGTTGTTGCTCTCACTTATTTCATTAGTGAGAGTGAAGTGAAGGAATTAACTTCTCCACTACTGTCCTCATGTTTCAATCCCCTCCCCATCTCAGAAGGCAAGCATTATGATCACATGTGTCAAGTGTGTAAAGAGAAACTTTGGAATGAGAACCCAGAACTTCCTCTTATGGCTTCAGCATATAGAGCACTGCTCTGCTGGCCTGAGCTGGTGAAAAGGCTGTTGTTTTTGAGTTTTGTTTGGCCTTTTCAGCAAGAATTAGAGAAAAATTATTTCTTTCTGACTCATTATAATCTTAGATTTCCCATTCATTCCTCTGTGCTCTCATCTATCTAACAAGATAACTTGAAATATAGTTATTAAACAGTGACACAGGGTCACAGAATTAACATTTCAGAGTTTGGAGGGAAACTAGGAATCCTCTAGTCCAGGGGATGTTTCTACCTTTGATGTAAGAGTCATCCATTGATGCTAAAACATCTACATAAAAATTTGAGGCTAACAGGATATTTACATAATTGTAAAGAGCTCTCTCTCCTGAAGAAAATCATTATAATTTGGATGGTAAAATAAAAGCTTTGTATATGAGTAATCTGGCAGACACATTCTGAATAAAAAAATCGACATTAGTCGCACTAGCAATAGGATAAATTCACAGCCAAGTGCCTCACTACACGATGTACTGGGACAAGCACAAAATCATTCAT
>NW_006203782.1:0-1682 GCF_000334495.1 Tupaia belangeri chinensis
GCTTGCTCTCTCATGTGTGAGTGTGCATGTGCAAGATACTGAAGTAGAGATACTACAGCTAGAGATGATAATACAAAACAAAATTTTAAAATTTATCTACACTAGTAAAATATCATAGAGTTGCTGGATGTTCTTTAAGAGAGATTTTTGTTGTTGGACACGTGTGCTCACCCGCGAGACAGAGAGGGGAGACAGAGAGAGGCAGAGAGACAGAAAATGAGAAGTCACCTCCTCTAGTGGGGAGGGTCATGCCGCAATCCCTTCTTTTCCATTCTCTTCTTAAGAATTTAGGCACACATGCACACATGCATGGTGTGAGTTTTAAGTCACCAGGTCTGGCACTTGAACCGCAGAAGACTACATAAGATTCCAGCGACATAACCAGTATGCTGTCTGCTGGTTCCAAGTTACTGGATTTATTCCTGAGACAGCCATTTTTAATTTCTGAGCATTGTTGACCTCAAAGATTGAGGCATGCATTAACAGAAACATTATGGTCTATGTACACCTGGGGATTTTACAGGAAGTTTGGCAGGGGGGGGGCCCAGGCAAAAAGCAAATTCAACTTCTTCTGCCTTCTCACTCTATTCAGGTTCTCAATGGTTTGGATAATACCCATCCACATTGGAGAACACCATGTAATTTACTCAGTCAGGCAGTTTTTCTTTAAATAATTATTTTAAAATTTGCTATAGGGTATGTGCACTCACCAGAGAGAGACAGAGAGAGAGATAGGGAAAGTGAGAAAGCAAGTCACCAGGTCTGGGACTCGAACCACAGTTCAGTGCCTTAACCACCACACCACTTGCTGAACCCTCAGTATGCCAATTTAAATGTTCATCTCTTCTGGAAATAATCTGTGCATTCTGTGTTCCATTCTAGTGGACACATGAAATTACCCATCACAATGTCTAACTTTTTTTCTAATATCTGATTCCATCTCTCCCGAGACATCTTGGGCATTTATGTTAATGTGTAGCCGCCTAACCACCAAAATGTTGGCATCAACCAAAATTTGGTCTCCCCATGCACCTACGTTCTGAAATGGAATTCTCTTCCAGAAAACATGTCCTTTTTTACAAGAAAGATGGATTTCAAGGAGTTGGGAAATATAAACTTGTTTGAATAGTGAAAAGTTCATGAGAATAAATAACATAAAGATAAATAAAAATATCAGTCGCTGTTGAACAAATCAGACATACATATAAACATACAATAGCAAAAACTGTATAATGGGGAAAATCTAGATATGTTCTATGATTTATAATTTCTCTAGGTATCTATTTAAATTTGTGAGACTTTTGAAGAGCAATCTTTTGCTAAAGCAAAGTTTTTAATAAGGTAGGCTAGCAACTGGTATTTATTAAGATATGGACTGCTTGAAATTAAAAATAAATGCAATACAGTTATGAAATGGTGGCTGAATTATGAGCAAATGTGACATAACTGGAATGGAGACTTGTTCACATTTGGATCCAGAGGTACCTTTCTGGTGACAGGGGAGCATCCCTCAAGCTGATGCTTACCTTGGATGAAGGGGACATGGGGAACACCAAGTGAGCAGCTTAGACAGAAAAGGGAAGGGATGTGAACACCAGGACTGTCTGCTTCTGTTTTCAAACCAAGGATAAGCTGGTGAGGTCGCCCTAACCAAGGAATCCTGGCGACAAGCTGTTACAGAT
>NW_006203783.1:0-1857 GCF_000334495.1 Tupaia belangeri chinensis
GTTTCACACTGGGGAAAAGAAAGCAAATTTTATCTCTTGTATTCTGCTATAATAACTTCTATATAAATGGGAATTACTAAAAGCTAAACTTTTTTATTACAAACTCCACATGTTATGTGTTTTAATTGATTTACCACTAGGTGTTACTAAAATAAAAATTAAAAAAATATTTTTATATTTTAAAAAATGTTTTAAATAGTCTAATTATTAAGGAATTTTTTGATAGTGTCATGGAAATAACACATAAAAGACAATTTATTCTATTGAATTGATTATAGGTCTCTAGTGACAGAACTCCAGAAAACTTCACCAAATTACATCAGTGAATTATAAAACACTACATTAAGTTCAATAAGTGAAGGAAGAGAAAAACTAATGAAAACATATTTTTACCAATGTACATTGAATATCTATTGCAGGTTCTTCTCTAAAATGATCTATCTGAAGTTTAGTGAGCTCAAAGAATTTCTAGTAATTTCAGGAAAAAAATAAGTTTTTTAAACTTACTTTTTATTTTCATGAAGCGAGAAATACAGAACATATTTTCAACAAAGTATTTTACATATGTTTGTCTGTGAAATGTTTCTTCCCTTTAACCCTGTCCCCCACACTCCACCACCCCCCCTCAGCCATTACAGTTTTTGAATCTCCGCTCCTCTACTACCATATTTTCAGATCTTTCAACTTCTGCCATAGAATACAGCCATTCCATACATTTGAGTGGAGGTAGCAGTATGTATCTTTTCTCATATTTTTAAAACCCATGTTGTTTCTATCCCTGAAATATTGAGACATTGTAATTCCATTAATATGATAAAGTTGGGTAATCATTGAACGTCAACAAGTTTATAGCAAATTAAGAGCAAATAATGAGTTTATAATCTTAATCAAATTAATGGGGAACTTCCACAGGATTCTCTAAGAATGAAGACATTACTTTAAAGGAGAAGACATTCGAGAGAATGTAAGAGAGCTGTCTATTTATTGTGAAGAATAAGCAGGCTGTGAGTAGAGACATTGTCACTAAATCTCACTGGAAACCTTCCCTTATGGGTAAGCCTCACAGAGGTATCATGAAATTTCCATTAAAATGCCTTTTACCTGGGAGGCGTATTAAGCTATAGAAAGCATTTCAAATTTAATGTGATAATGTGGTATTTTAAAAATTAGAGATTTAGAAACTCATGAGAGATTTAGAAACTCTAGAGAGCATAATACTTTTAGATATCATATCAATATCATGGACAGTATTCAAAATTTGTTTTTACTTCCCTCACAAAAGAAAGAAATCATAAAAAAAATCTTTTAATTTTGGAAAAGGCACAAAATATATACTGACCACAGATTTCTACACTGGAAAGAAGTAATTCACACAGAAAAAGCTTTTCCACCCTGGGCATTCACACATTTTCAGACAATCCCTGACAATCACAGTACAGAAACTGATTCGTTTCCTCTAACATGACTTGACCCACTGTGAATGAGCTCATTTTCAAGGGATGCTATAGGATTTTTTTTAGGAGGATCTTTCTGTGAGTGCATGGAAAGTTCAGAGGAGTAGAATTAGACACATTCTGTTTTAGCATCTCAACTGAATTTCTTCACAATTTCTTTTGACCAGAGACACCAGGAATAGCTAAGGAAAATCACTCCTGGACAGCCGAGTTTATTCTCACAGGATTTTATCACTCAGAGCTGAAGACCCTTCTCTTTGTGGTCTTCTTTGCCATCTATCTGATCACCATGGTGGGCAATCTTGGGCTGGTTGGATTGATTTATATGGAGCGTCGTCTTCACACGCCAATGTACATCTTTCTGGGCAACCTGGCTCTGATGGATTCCTGCTGGTCCTGTGCC
>NW_006203783.1:3038-32503 GCF_000334495.1 Tupaia belangeri chinensis
AAGTAACTGCTGTAACACATATTTAAAGTAATGAAGTTTGATTTAGAGAAGATTCCATGATTGTACATAAAATGGAATGAGAAAGGATGTACACAGAGGGAAATATATATTTAGAGGAATAATTAACAATGAATTATAGCGCATTTAACAGAGTAGGTTAAGGCCTCTTTTAACCTGAAGTATAAGTAAGATTATTTTTATTCTTGAAAGCACATAATATCATGTATTGTAGAATATAGAGCAGTGTGTCTTAGTAAATACTCATTGAAAATATTTTAAAACATTAAATAAAGATACTGTTTTGGTTTATTGAAACATTTTTAAATAATAGTGAATGTATAACTTTTTTATGTGTTTATTGGTCATTTTTACTTGTATCAATTACTTGTTCATTTTTCCTTTAAGTCAAAAGGAAAAATATAATTTGTACCACTACTTACAGAGAAAAGACATTAAAAAGTTGAAACTATTTTGGTTTATAGTTTCTCTTGTGTTCATAGTCTTATTATTTCGCAGATTATTCTTTATAAACATTTTATTTGATATACACATTTATTTATTTTTATGTGATCTCCTTCATGTCTTCTTCATGTCTTTTTGTCAGGAATATTTTTTTTTTTGAGAGGTTTTCGCTATAGGGTGCATGCGCACGCAGAACAGAAAGACAGAGACAGAGAGACAGAAAGTGAGAAATCACCCCCCAAGGGGGATGGCCACGTTGCAATCCCTTCTCCTCCATTCTCCTCTTGGGATCTTGGGCATGCATGCATAAGCGCCTGGCGTGTTTTAAACCACTGAGTCTGGGACACAAACCATGGTCGACTACATGGGAGTCCAGTAACATAGCCATTACGCTAACTGCTGGTCTCTAGATTTATTTTCTAAAGTTAACTATTCACAAATATATTTTCTCCTCTTTTTCCTATTCCTTTTTTAATTGATAGTTTAAGCTTTTTCACTTGAGTCTTACTCTTTCCTAGAATTTATTTAACATGTGGTGTAATTTGAAGATACAATTTGATTTGCCCTATTCCTGCCAAAATAATCCACAGATTAACTCAAATAAGCACTCAAGGGAGACTACTTTGGGAACCTGGCAAAATAACTTTAAATTTCTTTTTACTTCTAAATTTTATAGGAAAAAAATATATACTGTGCAGTTTAAGTCCCAAATGCAATCACTTGAGAAAATGCTGGGTGTGTATGCATGCCCCAAAATCCTACAAAAGAAAAGAAAAGGAAGAGAAGAAATTGATCATGCCTCATGGGGAAAGGGGTGTTTTCTAGCTTTCCCTTCCTCTCTCTCTGCCTCTGGTAAGCTCAAGTGCCATCTGTAAATTATTATTAATTTTTTTGCAATTGTAAGACCAACACTGTAGATTACTTATTATGGAACCTGGATCCCACTGAGGTTGACCACAGTTTGAATTCCAGCACTGGTGCTAGAAAACCATGCCAGGTGCATATGCATGTACATCCAAAACCTTGACAAGATTGAGAAAAGGAGAAAGGATTGTGGCATGAACACGCCCCATTTCGGGTAGGGGCTTAGAGGGTTAGGGCTGCTTTCTCCCTTTCTCTCTCCCTGGTTAACACCCATGTCCTCTGTGACAACAGCAGCTGTAACTGCCATTATGATAGTATTAAGATGTGGAGCCTTTAAGAGGTGGTAAGACCATAGGGTTTCTCCTACATAAATGGATTAATGTCGTTATAGTGGAAGTGGGTGGTTTATTCACACACTGTGCTCCTAATAAGAGGATGAGTTCGGCCAGATTTTTTTTTCTCACATGTTCCCTTCTGCCTTTGCCATGCTCTTTGCCTTCCCAACCTCCAGAACCCTGAGATGAATAAACTTCTTTATAAATTCCACCTCCTGTGGTATTCCATTATAGCAACAGAAAAAGACCAAGACATCTCCTTATTCAGAGATTTTAAAAACATTTTTATTTTTCTCTTTCCATAGCTTGAATTTAAATATATAACTCTCAACTGGGATTCATTTTAGAATGTTGAAAGTAAGAATTAGAGTTTGATTCATGACTAATCAATACTTCCAGAAGAATGTATTAACTAACTCTTCCCTTATTCACTAATGTTCAATTATCAATATATTAAATAATTGCATGTTCTCTTTTTATTATTTTTAATATTTTTATTTACTTTTAATCACATATACCGTTACAGTGTACAACTTTTTTTCTTTCTTTATTTCAGATTTAACATTTCCTTTTTTTCCTTTTTTATTTGTTTATTTTCATCATAATCTTGCTTATATTACATTGAATCACATATCAGTTTACAGTGTATTACATTTTTTACCATAAACCTTGGGGATCCCTTTCCTGGCTGCCTCTGTCTTCCTGCTCCAGTGTGGCTGTGTTACCCCTAGGCTCAAGGCTCCACTGCCCTAAGACTTCCCTTTGCTGACTGCCTGTGTTAGAGACTTACAGCTCTCCACCTCCTCTTCATGGTTTTTTCCCTCATTTGCAAAGGTCTTGGCTGCCTTTTTGCCAATTCTTCCTCAAACTTAAGTGACAATTTGGTTTGCTTGGAATTCTAGATTATAAAACATTTTTCTTCTGAATCCTAAAGGCATTCGTTCTCTAAATTCCAGCATTTTGATGTTGCTTTTGAGAAGCAGCATGTTATTCTGATTCTCATTTCTTTGTTTTATTCTCTGGGAACTTTTAGAAGCCTTTCTTTGAGGATAGCAGGTAGGGTGCTGGTTGAGGTGCTGGACTCCACACATGGTCAAATATGGCTCATGTCCTGGACCTGGTGGCTTGTTTTAACTTTCTCTCTCTCTCTCTCTTAGATATAGATATAGATATAGATACATATATAGATATATATATATATCTGTATCCATATAGATATATATATTTTTTTGGAGAGATTTTCACTGTAGGGCACGTGCGCTCGCCAGACAGACAGAGAGAGACATAGAGACAGTAAGCGAGAAATCACCCCTCAGGGGGGATGGTCACGCCGCAATCCCTTCTCCTCCATTCTCCTCTCGGGATCTTGGGCAAGCATGCACACGCGCCCGGCGTGAGTTTTAAGCCACCAGGTCCGGGACACGAACCGCGGTCGACTACGTGGGAGTCCAGCGACATTACGCTAACTGCTGGTTCCCTAGATATATATTGATATAGATACATATGCTCATGATATATCATGAGTGCACAAGACCTGTAGCAAACTAAAAAAACAAAATAAAAAAGATAAATAAAATTAAATAATTTTTTTTAAAAAAAAAAACTTTTCTTCATTTCTTGCTTTATTAAAACTCACCATAAGTGGCTTTTTGGGGATTTTTTTTTTTGTTTGATCGTTTTTAGTTTTACCATAGAGTGTGTGTACTTGCTAGAGAAAGACAGACAGAGAGAGACAAGAGAGAAGGAAAGTAAGAAATCACCCCACAGGGTGTATGGCTATGCCACAGTCCGTCCCCTGTTCTCTCAGGATTTGGGGCATGCACACACATGTGCCATGTATGTTTTTCAATCCTCAGATCAGGGGCTTGAACCATGTAATCAGCCACGTAATCACGTAAAGCATTCTAACTGCTTTAACCATTGCACCACCTGTTGACCCTTGGAAAAAAAGATTTTTTTTGGAGAGATTCTTGCTATAGGGCATATGTGCTCACCAGAAAGACAGGAAGAAACAGAAAGGGAGAAATCACCCCCCAGGGAGGATGGCCATGTCACAATCCCTTCTCCTCCACTCTCAAGATCTTGGGCATGCACACACATGCACCAAGAGTGAGTTTAAGCCATGGGGTCCAGGATTTGAACCACATTCAATTACATGGGAGTCCAGATACATAACCACTGTCCCAATTGCTGAACCCAAGGAGAAAAGATTTTTTGACTTTCTTTTAAATAATGTTTTTAGATAGTGATAAATTATTTCTCTCTTGCTTTCCTGTTCTACTTTCTTTCCTTTCCTTTCATTTTTACAGTCTCTCTCTTTCCTCTTTCTTGCTTTCTTTCCTTATTCCTTTATTTCTCTTTCTTTAGTTTTATTCCCAATAAAATAATTTTGAGTACTCAATAAATAATGAGTCACATAGAAAACGAGAATAAATGAATCTAATGATCAGTTTTCAGAATAAGTTGTTTTCCTAATTTCTGGGGAAGATCATTAACATTTTTTCCATTAGCATTGCAAATGTCTAGATTTTAACTTTTTTCTATAGGACATATACACTTGACAGAGACAGAGAGAGAGAGAGAGAGTAATTATCCCCCTGGAGGGATGGCTGCAGCACATTCTTTCTCCTCCAGTCTCCGTCCGAATTTTGGGCATGCACACATATGCGCCCAGCATGATTTTCAAGGCACCATGTCCAGGACTTGAACCACATAGCAGTCAAGTGGGATCCAGTGACTTAAATCCTATACCACCTGCTGGAATGATTTTAACATATTTTATCAATTGTTAAATCAGTTACAATGGTTATTTAGATACCATAATTGTCCTATCATTGGTCATTGGAAATTCTCTTTAAAAACTTGAAAGTTTATTTCTGAGTTCTTTTGATATATCCTTACTAGTCCTTGATGTATTTTTTGCTCATTGGTACAAGATATCTAGACTAATCGTGTACACTTCCACCTCAAAATAAAAATTAGACATTTTTCCAGAGATTCAATAAGTAACAATTCTCACTGTTTTCTGGTTTATATTTCCTTGGTTTCCTTTAAACATACACGTGTACAACCAAGAATAAAAGTATCTATTTTATTATTGTATTATTTTCCCTTCTCTCTACTCACAAGATTATTTAGAAAAGCACACAATTTGTACTTTCAGTTTTTTTTTTACTTTGCTTGACAATATATAGGTATGTAGTAATATTCTTTTTTCTCGCTGACATATAGTAATCTCATACGTGTTTATTTAACTGGTTTTCATAAACAGGTTTAGATTACTTCCAATATTTATTCCAACATAGCTCCACTCATCTCATCACTTGTGTTTGGAATAACATTAACATAAAGTGCCCTCTCATTTTGTCATATCATGGGGTTTTATATCAACGTCATTTATTACTATTAATGTTAACCTAGGTTGCTTGGTTAAGATTTGGTCTGGTAAGTTTCAGAGTTAACTATTTTCTTCTTTTTATTCTCCATTTATTAGGAGCAAGTTACTAATTCTAGGCCACACTCAACAGAAAGTAAATGATGATCTAACTTCTATAGGGAGGCATAGTATCAAAGGATTTATGAAAATACTTTAGTGTCACCCCTGTAGTTAATATTTTAAACTACACAAATGTCCTATATTTTCTTATAGGTTTCACAGCTGTATAGATTCCTACATTACTTATACTGTGGTATTCTGATAGTAATTTTCTATTTCCCTGATTCTTGCTGGGACCATGCAGTTAACACAAGCTGAGTATGAAAGAACTGCCCCTCATGCCTAAAGAGCAAGGACTCGGCTGAGGAGAACTGTTTGCAAGGTCAACAGTTTTTCAAGTTCTGATCCTCCTCTGTGTTGTTGTACTACCTTGCACTCAATTTCTCTGCCATGGGCCTTATTGCTGTACCCTGGTACCCCATACAGGCACCCCCGGCCTTACTATAACTTTTACAATAATCCTGAAAGAATGTGGATTCACTAAGGCAGCAGCTGCGTAAGGCGGCAGCAGCGAACGGGTGTAACTCCCATTAGACTCACCCCACCCTCTGGAAAATGTCAATAAAGAATGCTACATTCACTTCTCCTACTGGGGATTACATAGATAACCATTAAAAAGGTTTAGGTTAAAGCTACTAGTGGGCAAAACGATCTCAGTAGCCAGGAGGGGTTCAGGGACTCATCTACGAGGTGCTGTTACCCCAAAAACCATAAGCCACCCTTACTCTCAGGAGAAGGGAAGATTGCCATTCCCCAAGCCACCGCCATTGCACTTCTCCTACTGGGGTTTACATAGATAACCATTAAAAAGGTTTAGGTTAAAGCTACTAGTGGGCAAAACGATCTCAGTAGCCAGGAGGGGTTCAGGGACTCATCTACGAGGTGCTGTTACCCCAAAAACCATAAGCCACCCTTACTCTCAGGAGAAGGGAAGATTGCCATTCCCCAAGCCACAGCCATTGTATAGAGCAGCACATAGAGTCCCAAGTACACAGTAACCTTTAAGTCAGTCATTAAGCTGCTCACAAGACCACATTCCTTTCCCATGTAGACTCAATCTCTTAGCAGCGAACTACCCCAGAGATAATATAGGTATTCCACTTTAGTATATACCAACCTTGTCTTTACTAAACCAGACAGGATTTATTTCTAGGTGCTTGTAATTACTGCCATTCTAGCCTGAGGCTGAAGTTCTCAAAAGGTGACCTGGGGCTCAAGTTCTAAAACCAATCTGGGACTAAAAATCGAGATCTAAGAAGAGAATGCACCCAAAAAATGGACTTCCTCGTTCTAAAAATGATGACTGTTTACACCAAAACAAAACAGATGTCGTTTTATGATTATTGTTCCTATACTTCGAATGCTTTATCTTTTGGAGTAAAATCTTTCACTTACTTCCCCTCACCTATCCCACTCCTGTAAAACTCCTTCTATAATAAATACGCATGACTCCTGGCCACCAGGGCTGCAGTCCTGAGTTTACTCTGGCTGTAGCCGGCTGAGAACATGCTAAGGGGCATTGAGGTCTTGGCCTGACTTTGTTCACCCATGTCACCTTCCTGTGCACCCACTCCAGCTGGAGCACAACTCCCAGCAGATTCTGTCTACCTATGTTAATTGAAAGTATACTTAGCCAGAAGTAACATTCTCAGCTCATACCTTTACCCTTGAGTTTTTTGTGAGTATTGATTCACAGTTACCTTGCTCTGTTTGTTGCTGTTGAAAGCCAAATGCCAGTATTGGAAGTGAGGTTGTTTTTCTACATATAAGTACAGTACTTTTGCTTTTTGTTTTCTTTTACCTTAAAGACTAGTACTACAAAGTTTTTTATGGTGTTGTGTTTGTGTGTGTATATATGTGTGTATATATATTATACATATATATATGTATTTTTTTTAATCTGAGAGAGGCATAGAAAGTAAGCTTGGGAAGAGGAAGAAGTTGAATGTAGTTTTAATAATGACTTGACAGTCCTACTAGAAAAAAGGATTTGAGATATTCCTTTAAAGTTTTCATGCATTAAGCTTGAGAACCTACCAAAAGGATAGGAAAACGCACAGTCCTAAAATAATTCACACATCCGTATTTATTGCAGCACTATTTACAATTGTAAGACATAGAACCAACCTAAATATCCACGAACAGATGAACGAATTAAAAACGTGTGGAACATATATACCACAGTATACTACTCAGCTATTTTTTAGAAAATGAGACCCCGGCATGTCATAGGGGACAAATATGGAAAATTTACTGCTACGTAAAACGAGTCAGAAAATGGAAGAGTGGCATTATATATCCCCATTGAATAAATACCGAATGTCTTCACTCTATAGCAGAAACTGAAATATTGGACAATATAAAGGCATGGAGAGCAATTGCAGAAATCAGTGACAGTGTGGGAGGAGGGTGGGAAATAGCAGAGGATGAGAAGGAGGGAATCAAAAGGAAAAAAGAAAGAATTGAAACAGGTACAGAGACACAAAGGAAAAATTATTTGTTGAGGACTTTAGATATGGTAATATCTTTGATTGGGCCAATATTCAATGGATTCTGGATGGGAAAATTCATTTTGTATGCAGTAATAATATACAGTGAATGAATTTTTTTTAAAAAAAAGGCCGAGAACCATGAATCTCATACAGTACTTCTTTTATACTGTTCAGAATAATTTTTTTTTCCTAATACGAAGTTCTGGTAATATGTTGTTTTTCTACATAAAAGTACAGTACTTTTGCTTTTTTGTTTTCTTTTACCTTAAAGTCTAGTACTACAAAGTTTTTTAAGGTGTTGTGTTAGTGTGTGTATATGTGTGTGTGTGCATATGTGTTTGTGTATGTATATATATATACACACATACATATATATACACATGTGTGTACATATATTATACATATATGTATTTTTTTTTTATCTGAGAGAGGCATAGAAAGTAAGACTGGGTAGAGGAAGAAGCTGAATGTAGTTTTAATAATGACTTGACAGTCCTACTAGAAAAAAGGATTTGAGATATTCCTTTAAATTTTTCATGCATTAAGGTTGAGAACCTACCAAAAGGATAGGAAAACGCACAGTCCTAAAATGATTCACACATCCGTACTTATTGCAGCACTATTTACAATTGCTAAGACATAGAACCAACCTAAATATCCATGAACACATTAATGAATTAAAAACGTGTGGAACATATAAACTACAGAATACTACTCAGCTATTTTTTTAAAAATGAGACCCCGGCATCTCATAGGGGACAAATATGGAAAATTTACTGCTAAGTAAAACGAGTCAGTAAATGGAAGAGTGGCAATGTATATCCCCATTCAATAAATACCGAATGTCTTCACTCTATAGCAGAAACTGAAATATTGGACAATATAAAGGCATGGAGAGCAATTGCAGAAATCAGTGACAGTGTGGGAGGAGGGTGGGAAATAGCAGAGGATGAGAAGGAGGGAATCAAAAGGAAAAAAGAAAGAATTGAAACAGGTACAGAGACACAAAGGAAAAATTATTTGTTGAGGACTTTAGATATGGTAATATCTTTGATTGGGCCAATATTCAATGGATTCTGGATGGGAAAATTCATTTTGTATGCTGTAATAATATACAGTGAATGAATTTTTTTTTAAAAAAGGCCGAGAACCATGAATCTCATGCAGTACTCCTTTTATACTGTTCAGAATAAATTTTTTTCCTAATACAAAGTTCTAGTAATAGCCCCTCGAAGATCTACATCTTTATCTTTTCCCAGCTGGTCTAACAAGATGAATAATTAATGGAACAATCTACAGGGCCCACTGTAATTGGTCTCAAGGACACTCACTATTTTTCATCTCCTGATTCTCTTTATCTTTGCCTAAGCCTCTACTAGCCGATGGGTCACAAAATACTACAAATGTTCATTCCTGTGCTCACTATGTAACAGCAGCCCTAAGTCATCTTAATAATCAGAGTTAGTAACTCCTATAAACCTTCTTACTCCTCTCCTTTCTAGGTGGTCTCTTGCAATACCAACACAGAGTGACTGGGTGGTAACTGTAGATTTACATACAATGGGAATCCTGTGTTTTCTGATAAGTGTATTTCTAAGAACTAGGAATTGTTTTCATTTTTAAATTTTATCTTCTGAGTTATTGCTCATATTTAACTGTCATATATTTTGTGGGGTACAATATGGTTTTTCAAACTATGCATGAAGTATAAAATAATCAAATCCAGGATATGACCATATTCATCATGTTCTACAAGGAACGTATGTATACCTTCACATTTCATTCCCCTAGGTTATTTTTTTTTGAGATATGTATAGATATAGATAGATAGATATAGTTAGATAGATAGATACACACATAGTTACACACACACAAAGTCCCCTCTAACTCTGCTGTTGTCTACTGTAGTATTCTGTTCCATAACCTACAACCATATTCATTCATGCATCTGTTAAAGGCTTTTTTTCTGAGTTCTTCCAAACTCACCCTCGTTCCCCATACAATCTCTGATGTCTAACATAGCCCTCTCTCTTTCCATGCCTTCAAATATTTCAATTTCTGCCATAGAGTTCAGACATTTGTTATGTATTGAATGAGGACATACAATGCTTATTTTTCATAATATGGCTTATTAGCATTAAATCTTGATTCATCCACTTTGTGACAAATGACAGTCTCATTGTTCTTAGTGGCTGAGTAGTATTCCACTGTATATATGTGCCACGTTTTCTTAATCCAGATATCAGTTGTTCAATTAAGTTGATTGTGTGTTTTAGCTAGTTTGACTAATGATGCAATAAAGTGCCTTTTCAATTGAGTGATTTCCTGTCCTTCAGGTAAAAATACAGGAGTGAGATTACTTGATCATATGAAAGCTATATTGTAAGTTTTTTAGGACCTCCATATTGTGTTTCAACAGAGGCTATATTAGTTTACACTCCCACAAAAGTATACAATAGTTCCCTTTTCTCCATAACCAAACCGGCACTTGCTCTTTTTTTTGCCTGTCTGGTTTTTGATCCTAGTCATTATGACTGAAGTTAGACGATACCACATTGTAGTTTTCATTTTCATTTCTCTATTGATAAGAGATGATGAACATTTTTTCATTTTTTCTTTTTGGCCATACCTTGTCTTCCTTTGAGAGTTCTCCAGATTGACTACCCATTTTACAATTAGATTATTACATTTTTTTGCAATTGAGCTGATTAAGTTCCCAAAATATTCTGAACCAGAACTTGTGAACACTTTCAGCTTAAAAATGTGGAAACATAGGGTACCATTACCTAATTTGGGTCACATGGATAATTCATAGACCCAGATATTCAATGTACCTAGGACATAACACCAAATAATTTTCATTGATTTCTGCCGTATACTATACCCTTTAGAATGCCATCATGATGTAAAAATTGTACCTTCAAAAGGCTATTTGGTCAGTTTCCTAAGCCACAGCTTCTGGGTAATACACAACATGATAGAGGAACCTGACAAAGGTGCAGAGGTAATGCAACTGGCCGGCTGTGGGAGACCCAGGATTGTTTACCAAGTTCTTCCTGTACACACCAAGTGTGCACAAGAATCCATGATTTGGGCTTTTGGGCTGGGTGAAGCTGTGGGTAGAATGTATTATGAAGAGAGTACATTCTCTCTTTCTCTTTGTGTGTGTGTAAATAAATACATAAACTTTAAAAATATATAACAGAACCAGTGTACCAGTCATTGACCCACTGCAATGTTATCTATCATTTGTCAATCTCAGGGAATGATGCTTCATTGTGGCTTTAAAGATGGGAAAAATGCATCCTGGTTTATATCCATTCCAATCAAGATGATTTTCTGCCACCTACAGAGTGGAAGAGGTTCGCTGTAGCTAGCTTGCAGCCAAGTGGCTGAGTGATCTCGGTGAGGGATATAGCCATACAGGGGGTTTGACGTTGGTCTCTTGCTGGCAGAAAGCATAGCCATACCAGTCATGAAAATGTAGGTTGCTTTGGGTAAGGCATGTGCGTGCCTCCATCCAGTTCAAGTGTGCATCATGCCAACACAGGGCATTGAGATGAACCAAGATGGATGGCCTTAATTGCCTGAGTCATTCTATCTACTTGGTTATTTAATGGTCTGTCCATGATAGATGCTTTCTGGTACCTCTCTATATATTTATACATCCACACATCTGAGATTTATAAATAGCTCCACACTTTCCAGTCCAATATATCAGTTCGTATATCTCTTGCTCAATAGGTCCATTCATAAGCCTCTTCCTCATATCTCCTGGTCCCTGACCTTTTAACCTCCCTCCCTCAAGATCACTGACCACATATAAGCCACTCACGTCCACACTTAGTCTATATTTTTACCTTGGACTACTTCTCGTTCTATACCATGGAAATGAATAAGCAGTTCACTGCCCTCAGGGAGGACTTTTCCTCATTGATGGCTTTTAGTCACTGTGAGTAGGGCTGTGTTTCCATGGCTATACACACACACACACACACACACACACACACATACACACACTAAGCTGATCTTTTGAGGGCAGAAATGAACTGAGGGAAAGACATTAAGTTCACCAAGGTGGTGCATGGCATGGGATTCTGTGTCATCTCTTTTTGTATTTTATAGTGTCCTTTGGCCACACTCAGGCCTGGTCAGTAGATATGCTGTGCTCATTTTATAATCAATGGCTCTGGGCCTACCCAACACATACTTTATTTGTCTGAAAGTTCTAGCCCATGAGAGGTAGCTCTTTCCTCAAGATCACATGCTGTCCTGAGGTCAGGAGCTCTGGCTCTCACAGGCTGCATCACACCATGGGGATGTTCTTAATAGTTTATCAATCTATGCTACAGAGAGAAAGGCCTTACTCCAAAGCCATATATCAAAATAACGTAGGTATGGGACCACCAGATGGGTGATTAATCACTGGACTCCCACAAAGTTGACTGCAGTTCAAGTCCCAGACCTAGCTTCTCCAAACTCACACCAAGTCAGTGCGTGCCCAAAATCCTGAGTAGAGAATGGAGGAGAAGGGATTGTGGTATGACCATCCCCTCTAGGGTGTGATTTTTCACTTTCCCTCTCTTTTTTTTTTTTTTTTTTGGAGAGGTTTTTGCTATAGAGCACTTGTGCTTGCCATAAAGAGAGAAAGAGAGACAAAAAGTGAGAAATCACCCCCTGGGGGGATGACCACAGCGCAATCCCTTCTCCATTCTCCTCTTGGGATCTTGGGCATGCACACATACACGTCCTCATTTGGAGAGAGGTACTGAGTGCCTACCTTCCAACCGTATCATATAGGAAGAAGTTTGGGAATGAATTGAAACAAGTCCTAGAATTGCTGATCATACTGTTAAGCTAATATTGCAAAATTAATAAGCTTAATATCCACAGATGATTTCTGAATATAACAGTATTATTCTTTCTTTTTTCTTTTTTTTTTGGAGAGGTTTTTGCTATAGGGCGCATGCGCTGGCCAGAAAGTCAGAGAGAGACAGAGAGACAGAAAAAAGAAAAAACCCCCCCCCAAGGGGGCTGGCCAGCTGCAATCCCTTCTCCTCCGTTCTCCTCTCAGGTTTTTGGACACACACTCACACATGCACCCGGCATGAGTTTAAGCCACTGGGTCCAGGACTTGAACCGCCATTGACTACATGGGAGTCCAACGACATAGCCATTACACTAACTGTTGGTCCCACAGTATTATTATTTCAATTAATAACAATTTTAAGAAATTTAAAATGTTTTGTATCATTGCTACATAAAATTAAAACAAGTTTGACTTTTTTTTCTTATTCATTTTATATTTGTCATTTCTGTTTTATAATATATATAGTATATTTCTATCTAGAATATAGGTAAAAATGCACAGATTTAGGATATAACCAAGTGATTTTTATTGATTTGAATGTAAAAATAAAATCCTGTGGAAGCCCTCCGGTAGTAAAGCCACGTGGACAACAGCTGAAACACAAGAATAGATAAGACAATCTTGGGAGAACATAAATGAGAGAAGAGCAAAGACAGAACTAAGGAGAACACAAACATTATTAAGGACAAAGAGGAAAACATGACCCAGCATAACGTACTGGCATGGAACAGTCAGGAAAAGGAACTGCTGAGATGACCAAAGTAAAGAGATTTTCAACAATGCCAAGTACTTCCGCTTGACTAGGACGGTAATTAGATGCTCTTTGGATTTGGTGTTTAGAGTTTGTGAGAGAATTGTCAGTGAAATGGTAAGTTCAGGATATATGAAGGAAAAGGAAATAGAATAATTTTCAATCCAATTCACCAATCCCTTTATACGACTTCTAAGCTCACCTTATTTTGTACCTGTAAGTTTGAGCCACTCCATTTTACCATCCAGGTTTTTTTGGTTTTTTTTTTTTGGAGCTTTTTCACTATAGGGCGCGTGTGCTCGCCAGACAGACAGAGAGAGACATAGAGACAGAATGCGAGAAATCACCCCCGGGGGTGATGGTCGCGTCGCAATCCCTTCTCCTCCATTCTCCTCTCGGAATCTTGGGCATGCACGCACACGCACCTGGCGTGAGTTTTAAGCCACCGGGTCCGGGATGTGAACCGTTGTCGACTACGTGGCAGTCCAGCGACGTAGCCATCACGCTAACTGCTGGTTCCCACCATCCAGTTTTTGATTAGATCTTTCTTCTTTAAGCCTCCAGGATCTATTTAAATTTAATTTATTTACATTCATTTACTGTACATCAATACAGTATACAAAATGAGATTTTCCATCCAGAATGCACTGTACATTGAGTCAATCAAGAATATTACCATTCATATTATCATCAACAAACAATTTTTGGGACCAGCTGTTAGCATAATGGCTATGTTGCTGAACTCCCACGCAGTTGACTGAAATTCGAGTCTTGGACCCAGTAGTTTAATTAAACTCATGCCGAGCACATGTCTGTGCATGCCCAAGATCCCAAGAGGTGAATGGATGATAAGGGATTGCGTTGTGGCCATCCTCCCTGGGGGAATGATTTCTTGCTTTCTGTCTCTCAGTATCTCTCTTTCTGGTGAGTGCACACACCCTATAGAAAAAAACCTCTCCAAAAAAAGAAAAAAAAAAAAGACAATGTGAATGAGATGGACAAATTCCTGGACACAAATAATCTACCAAGATTGAGCCAGGAGATTAGAGACCAGGATATTACATCAGTAATAAATAACCTCCCCAACAAAGAAAAACCTTGACCATGATGGTTTCACATCTGAATTCTACAAAATGTTCAAACACCCATATGGCTCAAGTTATTTCTAAAGATCCAAAAGGGTGAATCTCTCCGTAATTCATCCTATGAAGCCTCTATCCTATCACCCTTATCTTTAAAACAGATAAGGAGAGGACAAGGAAGGAAAACTATAGACCAATATCTCTAATGAATGTAGAGGAAAAGATTCTCAATAAGATACTAGAAAATCGTATCCAACAACTTATAAAAAAAGATTATACATCATGATCAGGTAGGCTTTATTCTAGGAATGCATGTTGGGATGGATTGCAACATACACAAAACCATAAATGTAATACACCATATTAACAGGAAAAAAGGGAAAAAAATGTATGATCACATCAATTGATGCAGAAAAAGCATTTGATAAGATATAATATCTCTTCATGATCAAGACACTAAGCAATATCAGCACAGAAAGGTAATTTCTCAACACAATAAAAGCTGTCTATGAAAAACCCATATAAACATCATCGTGAATGGAGAAAAGCCTTCAGCTTTTCCACTAAAAATGGGTAAAAAAAAAAAAGGATGCCCACTTTCTCCACTCCTTTTCAATATAGTACTGGAAGTCCTCGTCAATGCAATCAGAAAAGAGGACAAAATAAAAGTCATTCAAATAGGAAAAGAAGAGGTGAAACTCTCTCTATTTACAGATGATATAATTGTATACATGGGAGACCCAATAGTTTTCATGAAAAAATTCCTGAAAGTAATACATGATTACAGTAAAGTTGCAGGATACAAAATCAACATACAGAAATCTGTAGCATTTCTATATATGAACAACAGGCAGACTAAGATAGAACTGAAAAAAGTAATCCCATATACCATAGCCAAAAAAAGGTATAAGACATTTAGGAATAAATCTAACCAAAGAAGTTAAAGACCTCCACAAGGAAAACTATGAAAAGCTAAAAGGAGAAATTGAAAGTGACAAAAAAAAAAAAAAGAAAAAGAAAAAAGAAAAACTGGAAGGACATCCCATGTTCCTGGATTAGAAGAATTAATATAAGCAAAATGGCAATTCTACCCAAATTAATCTACACATTTAATGTAATCCCAAAGTACTAGACACATTCTTCACAGATGTAGAAAAGGCAAGAATACAATTTGTCTGGAATTATAAAAGACCCCGTATTGCCAAAGCAATCCTGCACAAGAAGGGTGGAGAGTGCAGCATCTTACACCCTAACCCAAAAATATACTACTAATCTGTGGTAATTCAAACAGCACAGAAACAGACAGGAGGACCAAGGAAACATAATATTCTCCCCAGAAATAAATTCTCAAACGTACAGTCAACTGATTTTTGAAAAGAGGTACCAGTCAGTCCAGAGTGAAAAGGAAAACCTCTTTAGTAAATGGCGATAGAAAAATTGGATTTCCATCTGCAGAAAGGTGAATCTGAGCCCCAACCACTCATCTTTGACAAAAATCAACTCAAGGTGGATCAAAGATGTAAATCTAAGGCCTCGAACTATAAAATTATAAAACTGCTCCTGGAAAACACTGGGGAAACTTTAGGAGATACTGGGGTAGACAAAGACTTCTTAAATAAGACACCCAAACCGCAGTTGATAATCTCCAAAATAGACAAGTGGGATTACATCAAATTAAGAAATTTCTTCATGTCAAGAAACACAGTAATGGAAACCAGCAGTTAGCATAATGGCTATGTCGCTGAACTCCTACATAGTGGAACGCAGTTCGTGCCCCAGACCTGGTGGCTTAAAACTCACGCTGGGCACAAGTGTGTGCGTGCCCAAGATCCCAGGAGGAGAATGGAGGAGAAGGGATTGAGGTGTGACCAAGCCCCCCTGGGGGGTTATTTCTCGCTTTCTGTCTCTATGTCTCTCTCTGTCTGTCTGGTGAGTGCACACGCCCTATAGCAAAAACCTCTCCAAAAAAGAAAAAAAAAATTTAGTAGATTTCTCCATAAAATCACTGAGCTTGGTGTTTTACGAATATATTTTTAATCCTGGATTCATTAATTAAGGCATTGCTTAGAAATGTTGTTAAGTTATATTATTTATGTATTTGCTTATTTTTTTTATTTTCAACAAAATTTTTATAGTTCTATTTATTCTAATGTCTGTTTTGGTAATTTGTGTTTGTTAAGAAATATGTTCTTATTGACATTGTCTAAATTAAAAATTGTGTAGGTATGAAAAAAAAATAACAGATTTCCACTGACAGCATTGTCGAACCTGAGGATAAAGTCAGCCCAGGGAATGAAGAAACTCATGACACGGGCTGGACGTACTATACCTCCTAGTTTCCTCTCCAAGTACTATTTATTTTTCATGAACAGCATTAATCTCACTTTCTCTAGTCATGACTCAAGTTAGCCCAAGACTATTTTCTCCATTTTCTATATATATATATATTTTTTTTGGAGAGATTTTCACTGTAGGGCGCCTGCGCTCGCCAGACAGACAGAGAGAGACATAGAGACAGAAAGCGAGAAATCACCCCCCAGGGGGGATGGTCCTGCCGCAATCCCTTCTCCTCCATTCTCCTCCTGGGATCTTGGGCACGCACGCACACGCGCCCGGCGTGAGTTCTAAGCCACCGGGTCCGGGACACAAACCGTGGTCGACTACGTAGGAGTCCAGCGACATAGCCATTACGCTAACTGCTGGTTCCCTCCATGTTCTATATTTCATACACATAATGGAGAACAGAGTTGTAAAAACTATGTCAGTTACAAATAATCACCAAGATGGTCAGCAAGTACACTTCAGTGAAGATCAGTTACTTTGGTCTCATTATCTCACTAGGGCTTCTTTAATTAAGGCCCCACAGGTAACATGTTTATAGAACCGACTTGCTCTGCAGGAATACACTGAAGTCAGTAAAGGGAATTCCCTTTAGGATTTGATGGAAAATTTAACATTGCACTGTAAGGGACATAATTATTGACACTGACCTATTAGTAGTCCCTTAGATTTTCATGATTTAATCCCTTTTGTTTTAGAGGTAAAAGTTCACATTCAAATTCAGTAAGACTCAACCATAAAGCAGCAATGAGCTTTCAAATAGCTCACAGTGAAATCTAGGTAAGTGACATATTCTAGCTTATTTTTACTTTCTATTTTAGCGACCAAGAATTTTTATTCCTCTGACTTACAATTTCTCACTCCTCTTATATTTTAACTCCATAGTCTTCTTTATAGCTCTTCTTAAAATTGAGTGCTGTGGGGGAACTAGGATGAGACATATTACTGCAATTCATCTGACTTTCTGATTATAAAACAAAATTTCAGAACATGTAAGACCATAAACATATTCTTTTGACTAATTCAGGCATATACATTGAAATTTATTTTAAATTAACTAAGTAAATGATTGCATGGCTTATGTTTAAAATTTTTTATAAACAAACTGAGGTTAGGTAGTAACTCAGCAGTAACAAAACGGGATCCAAAATAGAAAAGGTTCTGGGTTTGTCTTTGGACCTCCTTGACCATGAAGGGCAAGTGTGTGCCCATTTCTGGGTTGACTGACACTGGAAGGAGATTGCAGTATGAAAATCCAGGTTGGGGTGCCTGTCTCTCTGTCTCTATTTTGCTCTCATGTAGAAGATACAAATGGGAAAACACTAATGATGATTATAAAATTTTTAGCCATTGCCTTCCTTTTGATGATTTAATTATAAGAACAAAAATCTACTTTGATTATAAAATTAATATCATTTGGGGACCAGCAGAGGGTATAATGGTTATAACCATGAGCTCCCACATAGTCGACCACGGTTCAAGTTCTGGACTTGGCAACTTAAATCTCACAGGGGGCACAGAGTATGTGTGTGCACGAACCTGAGAGGAGAATAGTGGAAAAGGGATTATGGTGTGGCCATCCCGCCTGGAAGGTGCTTTCTCACTGGCCGACTCTTTTTCTCTTTTTCTGTCTCTACATTGACACATACAACATATAGCAAAAATTTCTGAAAAAAAATATAATTTATATCATTAGATGTATCTGGCAATATATTCTAGTGTGTCTATAAGTAAAAAGACGAGATAGGTTTTAAAAGCAAAAGAATATTTGAATTCAAAAATTCTATTTATATTTCCAATTTTTCTATTTTCCTAAGTGTCAGAAAATTAAGTATACACATGAGCTTGACCTTATCTATTAGTTTTATCATTTATTTTTATTTTTTATTTCATGTTCTTTTATACATTCAGTCACGTTATTAGCTTACAAAGTGAATATTCCAACATGTGTACATTTTTTCCTAGTCAAGTTGATAAAACTATAAAGTTATCTTCAAAAGATAATATCATGGGGCCAGCAGGTGGCGTGGTGTTTAAGGTGTTGGACACTCCCACATGGTCGACCACGGTTCGAGTCCCGGACCTGGTGGCTTGCTTTCTCACTTTCCCTCTCTCTCTCTGTGTCTCTCTCTGGTCAAATTAAAAAATAAATGAGTGGATAAATAAATAAATAATTTTTACAAAAGATAATATTGCATTTCTTTGTCCCATTAATGCTTTGCTACTGTGACATTAAAGTAATAGAAAAAAGTCAACTATATAAAAGAAAGTCATGTAAATGTATTTATTTTCTGGTTTTGACATTTTTCTATTGAGATACCTTGGTTTGGGTCTTTTTTTCTTATGTTTTGTTATAGGGCTTGTTTGCTCACCAGAGACAGAGACAGAAGGAAAGTGACAAAGCATCAATCTAGAGATTTGACCACACTGGAGACCCTACTCTTACTGAGATTTACTTGTGCCCAGCATGTGTTTGAAGACACAGGTATGGGAATTGAACTGTCCAATGTCCAATCTGCCATGTGGGAATCCAGCTGCCTTTACTCACCACAGCACCTTCTGGCTCCTCTTTTTAGGTACTTCTAAAGTAACAATCTCTGTTAGGTAAACCAGAAATCACTAATAATTGTATTTAGTATACAAAAAATAAATAAATAAAAGTAAATAAACATACCCATTCTAAGTCATATGCATGAAGCAAGAATAAGAATTAATACCACATATTCCTCCTAGCATTTTACAGCTCTTTGCACAGAAGTATAATTCACAAGTAACCTCAAAATTTTAAAAAAATAGAAGAAAACAAGTAGATACTTTGGGAAAGATGATATACACAAGAAATTCTAGATTGTGTTGGTATGTATGGCATAATTGAGATTAAGAAAATGGAGGTTTATGCAGTCTAGGACAAATAGTTAAAATTTTATTAAGTAGGATATGAGAATTAAGACTGACAAAAGATGAAATAAACAGAAATAATTGCATGGAAAGACAAAGTTTTTAGAAAAATGGGTGTAACATTGGAAAAAAAAGCATGAGAGAGGAAGTAATCTATGGATTTTTTTAAAGATTTCCAAAGTCATTTTCTTTAAAGATGAAGAGATTCCTTAATCTATACCTATCTTTATATAGATCCTGAGACATACATTTAACATGGATGTACATAATCCTCCTTCATCCATGATTTCCACAGTTTCAGTCACTTATCCATGGTCAATCACAATCAGGAAAATGTTCATGGCTTTTCATGGTTCTATGATCTAACACCACCCAAGTCAATGATTCTCCTCAACGTTAGCACTGGAAGGAGAATAGCAGCCTAACGCTACCTCATGGTGCCTATGTCATTCACCTCACTTCCTCTCACCATGTAAGCACTTCATTATCTTTTTTAAAGAGAGATATTTGCTATAGGGCACATGTACTCTCCGGTGAAACAGAGACAGACACAGAGACCAAAAAGTGAGAAATCAAACCCCCCAGGGGGGAAAGCCACAAACTATCCTATCTCCCCGAACTCCTCTTGCTATTTTGGGCATGTACGCACACAAACTCTGCAAGAGTTTTAAGCAACCATCTCCAGGATTCAAACCATGGTCCACTACGTGGGTGTCTACGTGGGTGTCCAGTGACATAAGCCTTACATTATATGCTGGTCTAAATTTATTAACTTGCATAATCACAAGAAGTGTGAGATCACTACAATAACATATTTCAAGAGAGAGAAGTAGAGAAAGACCATATTCATATACTTTTTTTACATATATTATAACTATTGCTCTATTTGTATTATTGGTAATTGTTGTGAATCTCTTATTGGGCCTAATTTATAAATTAAACTTTCATCATTGGTGAGTACGTATAGAAAAAAATTAAACATATATAGTATTCAGCGCTACCTGAAATTTCAGACATGCATTGGAGGTCTTGAAATATGAGTCCCACAGATAAAGGAGGATACCTAAAGTATGCATTTATGGTTAGAATAAAAACCTGTTTATTTATTTATTTATTTATTTTTGGAGAGGTTTTTGCTATAGGGCACATGCGCTCACCAGACAGAGAGAGACATAGAGACAGAAAGTGAGAAGTCACCCCCCAGAGGGGATGGTCACGCCACAATCCCTTCTCCTCCATTCTCCTCTCGGAATCTTGGACAAACACGCACATGCGCCCGGCGTGAGTTCATACCACCGGGTCCGGGAAGTGAACCACATTCCACTACATGGGAGTCTAGCGACATAGCCATTACTCTAACTGCTGGTTCCCTAAAAACTTGTTTCTTCAGAAGGGGGAAAAACAGGCTATGTATAGGAAAATAATTATAAATTTATTTAAAGGAACTTCATAATATAAGTTACCTAAGTTATCTGGTAATAATGTATGAAATATGGGTACCCTATAATTGAACATTATTCTTGCATAATTTTTTTATAAATTTATTTATTTTACATTATTTCACTGAAGATCATCACAGCATACAAAATATGATTTTTCCCTCCAGAATGCACTGCATAGTGGCTAAATCATGCATGTTATTATCAACAAATAATTTTCCATTTCTTATTTCTTGTATATGTATACTTTTTCCTACTATTTCTCACACTCTGCCATTTCCCACCCTCCTCCCACACTGTCTCTGGTATCTGCACTTGCTTTCCATTCCTTTTCTATTGTCTCCCATTTGTTTGGTTCACAAAATATCTTAATTAACCTAAATACTTTCAAAACTTTAGTAAATCAAAATCAAAATGTTAAGAGAACTTTGCTTAAGACTTAACACCAGGAAGCAGGTTAGGATTCTGTTCGAATAGTAGGTACATGGACCTGCCCACAACTCAAGAGAAGAAGAAAATCCTTAACTCTAGAAAACAAAGCATGGAAGATCAGTAACATTTTAGCCAAAAATCATAAAATTTTATTTCACCAGTTCAGACCCATGAACTTAATCTAGCTTCTGTTGTGGACCGATCTTTCCATTTAAATTCTGGAAGATAATGTTCAACTCTGGACTTGTCCCTACCTTTAAGATGGCCATTTTCTTCATTGTTTTTGAGCTCTTATTTCTGTGTGTCTGACGAAATTTCCTGAGATAGCATTCCCTTGAGAACATCGTGGAGAACTGGACTGGTGTCAATAAATTTATAAAGAGAGACGTTTTCCATTTTAGCCATCCTCCTCGCTATTAGCAAAATATTCTTGTGAATCCTAAAGGTCATACTTTTAGAACATTAAGACTAAAACATTATTGCATCAAATGTCCCCTTGAGTTACATGTGGCTATATATCAGAGATAGCAGTTGAAGTTTAAAGAAATTCTTCTATGTATTATAAAAGGAAAAAAATGGAAAATTTATACATTTTTAATTAGGATCTCATATCTCTACAATTTCTATCTCTACAAAAAGGTAGATATGACTGAGGACAACGACTCCTTGGCAGCTGAGTTTATACTCACAGGATTTTCTGTTAAACCAGAGTTGAAGACCCTTCTGTTTGTGGTCTTCTTTGCCATCTATCTGATCACCATGGTGGGCAATCTTGGGTTGGTCGTGTTGATTTACGTGGAGCGTCGTCTTCACACGCCAATGTACATCTTTCTGGGCCACCTGGCTCTGATGGATTCCTGCTGCTCCTGTGCCCTTAATGTTGGAGAACTTCTTTTCTCAGGACAGAAGGATTTCCCTCTATGAATGTATGGTACAGTTTTACTTTCTCTGCCTTGCTGAAGCTGTGGATTGCTTTCTCCTGGCAGCGATGGCTTATGATCGCTATGTGGCCATTTGCAACCCACTGCAGTACCACACCATGATGTCCAAGAAACTCTGTATTCAGATGATCACAGGGGCCTACATAGCTGGCAGTATGTTTTCCATGATTGAAGTAGGGCTTCTGTTTAGATTAACTTTCTGTGGGTCTCGTATAATCGATCACTTTTTTTGTGATGTTCTTCCATTGTACAGACTCTCCTGTGTTGACCCTTTTATCAATGAAGTGACAGTAATTATCACTTCTGGATCAGTCCAAGTCTTCACAATTTCTATAGTTGTAATCTCTTATCTCTGCATCCTTTTCGCAATATTCACAATGAAATCCAAAGAGGGACGTGGAAAGGCCTTATCCACCTGTGCATCCCACTTTCTCTCTGTCTCAATATTCTATGGCTCTCTTCTCTACGTGTACGTTAGACCAAATTCATTTAAAGAAGGGAATACGGATATACCTGTTGCTGTTTTTTATACTGTAGTAATTCCTTTTATAAATCCTTTTATTTATAGTCTAAGAAATAAAGAAGTAATAAAGGTAATGAAAGGCATTATGACAAAGAAAAAAATGTGTAACATACTAAAACAAATACCTCGTGTGAAAAATTGATTATAATTTGATAAAACTGTTTCAAAATCAAGTAATACTACCAAAGTGTAAGATTAAACTTTGCATATAATATATTAAATTGAAAACATGATAATATGAGTTCAGATAGATTTATCTAAATAAATTCAGAAATTAGATAATTTACCAAGATGTACTCAAAATCTAAGCAACTAGAAGTAAAATACTTAATTATTTTTGAGGGCACAAATTTCCGAGTGTAGTCACCCAAGAAACTAATTTTGTTAGAGTGTATTTGCAATGTTCAACAAGTGCAACCAACACTAGGAATAGAAGTCAGTACATGTAAGGCAATGTCCATTTAAAATTAATTACATGTTTCTTGAGTCTCAAGACATAACTGTCACATTCCAAGTTCTGAAATATAAATCTAGTTTAAACATCATTATCTGACAGAAGTAAATGGGTATGGTTAAATTTGCTTCTCAACTTTCTTTGAATTTATGAAGAGATTATGCTAGAATATGGGGTTATGCTGGATTTTTATTTTCTAATCAAGATGATTTTTCTCCTTACTGATAATCATTTATACTCTCAAGTTCTTTGAAATAAGAGTCTCTATAAAGGGGTTTTATCTATTTCTTGATGTAAGAAATATTATTAATGTTGAAATCCCCGTGGATTTGAATGCTTTTATATAATTTGACTTTTTTGTTTCATATACATTGATGCAGTTTCTAAATGTATTAACAAAATCTAGTTGTTTTTAATGCTTTTCCTCCCTGTCCCTGTTGAAGATATGTCGTAGTTTTATCAACAGTACTAGGGAGAAATGTTCACCAGTTGAAATATCCATTTTGTAAGACAAATAATAATGCGATTGAATGTATGGAAGAAAATTAAATGAAAAATAAATAAATAAATTTTTTAAAAAGGCAATACTTCATGAAAGAAATAACTCTGGACCTGGATTGAAAAATTACAGGCCTCTGCACAGTTTAGGTATTTGAAGCCTCTTAAGGATTCTGCTTTTCAACTCATGAAACCAAATTTGAATTAGGCTCAACCACAGTGATATAGTCATTAGAGCACCACTGTAAAATATGGAGTCACATGAGAACATGTGAAGTTCTGGGTTTCAGATCCTGTGTCTGACAATGAAGAGTGTTCCTGAGAGTGACTTCAGTGACTGTATCTGGAAGCCTGAGGGAGATCATGGAGTGACGAAACCCTGTTCCTGGTGGCGTATGTGTGTTTTCTCTCTCTCTCTCTTTCTCTCCCTCTGACATAAATAAATTAAATAAACTTAAAGAAATGTTAAAAAAATCTAGTTGTTTCTATCTTGATATCACTCCTTGTTTATTATTATGAATACTTCTAATGTGTATTCCAATGAGTCTTACTGATAAGTTTATATATTTTATAAACAGACCAATTTGCTGTTCAAGCATAAATGAAGCAGAAAATAATGAAAGTTCTCAATATTTGAACGAAGGTATTTACTCATCACTTATAAGTACAAATTCCTCAGTTCAGGTTATGGCACGGTAGTAATGCAACTGGACCAACTTGGGAAGGTTTCTAGGTCCACATCCTGGAACCAATTTGAGTATATCAAGCCTGGGCTTGAAGTCAGCAGAGCCCAGGACAGATTGCAGCATGAAGACCCTCTTAGGTCTCTCTTTGTATGTGTGTGTGTCTCTACCTCTTTTGGCCTCTCTTTTTGTAATGGAAAAAAAAAAACACAAATATGAATGAAAAATCATTTACAATGAATCTGTCTACTAGGCACTGCACTAGCCTTTACATAAGTGTTACCTAACAAATAAGGCTTTTTTTTTTATGTTCTCCGTCAGTAGAAATCTCACACTTCAACATATTGAGTGGTCAAATAGAAGAATACTTATTATTTTACCTTCACAAATGTTTTCATTCACAAATGTAAAGATTTAATTATTTAATCAGTTATTGTTATAAAGCTAAATTCTAAATTCTAAAACTGTAAAGATTTAATTATTTAATCAGTTTTTGTTACAAAACTAAATTCTGAAGGTGTCTACAGTATTAGCTTTATAATACATTGTCTCTCTTTAAATCAGTAGTCTCACAAATATTAGAAAAGAATAAACTCTATTGAACGTTTCCAGCAAGGTAGAAAAAGCAAAAACACATCTGGCACTTTTGGAAATGACTGTGACACTGTGAAAGTGGAGGAGGGAGAGAACAGTGAATGGCCCAGGGTCAACAGGGTAGCAAATTGTGAGGCAAGTAAAGGGGTAAGTGGGCAGTTTACTGAGGACCTTTAAGGACATCCTAAGGAATCCAAATTATGTAGAAGCACCAGACATGGGTATTTCCTGACAGCATTAGCCATGAGACTGTATCTTTCAGAAAACTTATCTGGCAAATGATTTTGTAAGGAAAGAGAGAGAAGCTAATGAAACTAACTTCAAGAAATCATACATTACCTAATAGGAGCTAAAACTAAGGAATACGCTAAGAAAGGATAGTGGTGCACAAATGCAAGCAACGCTTTAAAAAAAAAACAAATAGCAAATGGCAATTGTTAAATAATAAAAAGGTACTATCAGTTAGTGTAATGGCTATGTCGCTGAACTCCCATGTTGTCGACCATGGTTGGAGCCCCAGACGCAGTGGCTTAAATTCATGCCAGGCGTGTGTATGTGCATGCTAAGATCTCAAGTGGAGAATGTAGGAGAAGGGATTACGGTGTGGCCATCACCCCTGGAGGGTGATTTCTTGCTTTCTGTCTCTCTGTCTCTCTCTGCCTCAGAGAAATGGAAAAGCAGCAGCAAAAAAAAAAAAAAATCCAAAAAGCTCTAAGAGAAAGGAAATAATAAAGATACAAGCAAAAATAAATGAAATAATGAAATATAAAATAAAAGAACTATACAGAAAATAAATGAAAGTAAAAGCTGGTTCTTTGTAGAGATAAACAAAATCGATACACCAATAGCAAAACTTACTAAGAAGAAGAGAGAAAGGAACCTAGTGAATCAAATCTGCAATGAAGAAAGTAATATAACAACACACATAGTACAAATACAAACCATCATTATAGGATACCATGAACAACTACATGTCAACAAACAAGATATTGTGGAGGGACCAGCAGTTAGCAAAATGGCTATGTCACTGGAATCCCACGTGGTCTAACGCGGTTAGAGTCCTGGACCCGAAGGCTTAAACACACACTGGGCGCATGTGCATGCATGCCCAAGATCCCGAGGGGAGAAGGGATTGCGGTGTGGCCATCCTCCCTGGTGGGTGATTTCTTGCTTTGTGTCTCTCAGTCTCTCTCTGTCTTTCTGGAGAGCGAACACACCCTATAGCAAAAACCTCTCCAAAAAAAGAAAGAAAAAAAAGACAATGTGGATGAGATGGAAAAATTCCTGGACACAAATAATCAACCAAGATTGAGCCAGGAGATTATAGACCAGGATATTACATCAGTAATAAATAACTTCCCAACAAAGAAAAACCTTGGCCATGATGGTTTCACATCTGAATTCTACAAAATGTGGATGAGATGGAAAAATTCCTGGACACAAATAATCAACCAAGATTGAGCCAGGAGATTATAGACCAGGATATTACATCAGTAATAAATAACTTCCCAACAAAGAAAAACCTTGGCCATGATGGTTTCACATCTGAATTCTACAAAATGTTCAAACACCCATATGGCTCAAGTTATTTCTAAAGATCCAAAAGGGTGAATCTCTCCTTAATTCATTCTATGAAGCCCCTATCACCCTTATCCTTAAAACAGATAAAGAGAGGACAAGGAAAGAAAACTATAGACCAATATCTCTGATGAATGTAGATGAAAAGATTCTCAATAAGATACTAGCAAATCATAAATGACAACTTATAAAAAAAGATTATACCTCATGATCAGGTAGGCTTGATTCCAGGAATGAAAGTTTGGATGGATTGCAACATACACTAAACCATAAGCGTAATACACCATATTAACAGGAAAAATGAAAAAAAAAACATATGATCATATCAATTGATACAGAAAAAGCATTTGATAAGACACAACTTCTCGTCATGATCAAGACTCTCAGCAATATTAGCATATAAGGGTAATTTCTCAACACAATAAAAGCTATCTATGAAAAACCCACAGTAAACATCATCGTGAATGGAGAAAAGCTGAAAGCTTTTCCACTAAAAATGGGTACAAAACAAGGATGCCCACTTTCTCCACTCCTTTTCAATATAGTACTGGAAGTACTTGCCAATGCAATCAGAAAAGAGGAAAAAATAAAAGGCATTCAAATAGGAAAAGAAGAGGTGAAATTCTCTCTATTCAGAGATGATATGATTGTATACATAGAAGACCCAATAGTTTTTATGAAAAAAATTCCTGGAAGTAATACATGAATACAGGAAAGCTGCAGGATATAAAATCAACATACAGAAATCTATAGCATTTCTATATATGAACAACAGGCAGACTAAGATAGAACTGAAAAAAGTAATTCCATATGCCATAGCCAAAAAAAGGTATAAGATACTTAGGAATAAATCTAACCAAAGAAGTTAAAGATCTCCACAAGGAAAAATAGGAGAAGCTAAAAAGAGAAATTGAGAATGACAGAAAAAAGTGGAAGGACATCCCATGTTCCTGGATTGGAAGAATTAATATAATGAAAATGGCAATTCTATCCAAATTAATCTACATATTTAATGTAATTCCAATCAAAGTACTAGACACATTCTTCACAGATCTAGAAAAGACAAGCATACAATTTGTCTGGAATCATAAAAGACCCTGTACTGCCAAAGCAATCATGCACAAGAAGGGTGGAGTGTGCAGCATCTCATATCCTCACCAAAAAATATACTACAAAACTGTGGTAATCCAAACAGTATGGCACTGGCACAGAAAGAGACAATGTGGACCAAGGAAACAGAATATTGTCTCCAGAAATAAATTCTCAAATGTACAGTCAATTGATTTTTGACAAGAGGTACCAGTCAGTCCAGTAGGAAAAGGAAAACCTATTCAGTAAATGGTGATAGAAAAATTGGATTTCCACCTGCAGAAAGGTGAATCTGAGCCCCGACCTCTCATCTTTGACAAAAATCAACTCAAGATGGATCAAAGATATAAACCTAAGGCCTTGAACTATAAAACTGCTCATGGAAAACACTGGGAAACAAAACACTGGGGTAGACAAAGACTCCTTAAATAAGACCCCCAAAGTGCAGTTGATAACAAGGAAACAGAATATTGTCTCCAGAAATAAATTCTCAAATGTACAGTCAATTGATTTTTGACAAGAGGTACCAGTCAGTCCAGTAGGAAAAGGAAAACCTATTCAGTAAATGGTGATAGAAAAATTGGATTTCCACCTGCAGAAAGGTGAATCTGAGCCCCGACCTCTCATCTTTGACAAAAATCAACTCAAGATGGATCAAAGATATAAACCTAAGGCCTTGAACTATAAAACTGCTCATGGAAAACACTGGGAAACAAAACACTGGGGTAGACAAAGACTCCTTAAATAAGACCCCCAAAGTGCAGTTGATAATCCCCAAAATAGACAAGTGGGATTAAATCAGATTAAGAAGTTTCTTCATGTCAAGAAACACAGTAATTAGTGTGAATCGACAGCCCTCAGAATGGGAAAATATTTTTGTAAATTATACATCATGTAAGGGGTTGTTTACCAGAATACACAGGAAATCAAGCAGCTGTTTGGAAAAAAAGATGATCAGCCCTATTAAAAGATGGGAGAATAAGTTCAAAAAACCACTCTCTAAGGATGACATATGAATAGATCAAAGGCATATGAAAAAATTCTCAACATCCCTCATTGTAAGGGAAATGTATATCAAAACAACAATGAGATCCCACCTAACCCCAGTCAGAATGACTAAGACTAAAAAAAAAAAAAAAAAATTCTGACAGGCATGTGATGATACACTGCTGGTGGAAATGTAAATTGGTCCAACCACTGTGGAGAACAATCTGGAGATTCCTCAATGATCTACAAATAGAACTACCATATGATCCAGCAATCTACTCCCGGGCATCTACCCAGAGGACAGGAGAATGCTTAGTTCAAAAATTGCTTGCACATCTATGTTTATTATGGCATTATTCACAATTGCTAAGACATGGAACCAACCCAAATGTCCACAAACAGAATAATGGGTCAAAAAAATGTGGCACACTGGGACCAGCAGTTAGTGTAATGGCTATATCACTGGACTCCCACGTAGTCTCATAAAAAACACAAAGACCCTGGATTTTGACAGGAAGCCGAAGAACATGGAAGATTTATTGTTGAGTGAAACAGGTCAGGCTATGAAGGAGAAAGATTGCATGTCTCCACTTAATATATACCAAGTTTCCATACTCTGTGACTGAAACTGATTGATTAAAGGATATAGAAACACAG
>NW_006203783.1:33022-37043 GCF_000334495.1 Tupaia belangeri chinensis
CATTCTTTGAAATTTTGAATAAAATTTAAGTGATCAATTTCTTAAAATTTTAGTAGCTTTCTCCATAAAATCACTGAGCTTGGTGTTTTATAAGTATATTTTAAACCCTGGATTCATTAATTAAAGCATTGCTTAGAAATGTTGGTAAGTTATATTATCTATGTATTTGTTTATTTTTTTTATTTCCAAATATTTTCATCAAAATTTTTATAGTTCTATTTATTCTAATGTCTGTTTTGGTAATTTGTGTTTGTTAAGAAATATGTTCTTATTGACATTGTCTAAATTAAAAATTGTGTAGGTATGAAAAAAAAATAACAGATTTCCACTGACAGCATTGTCGAACCTGAGGATAAAGTCAGCCCAGGGAATGAAGAAACTCATGACACGGGCTGGACGTACTATACCTCCTAGTTTCCTCTCCAAGTACTATTTATTTTTCATGAACAGCATTAATCTCACTTTCTCTAGTCATGACTCAAGTTAGCCCAAGACTATTTTCTCCATGTTCTATATTTTATACACATAATGGAGAACAGAGTTGTAAAAAATATGTCAGTAACAAATGATCACCAAGATGGTCAGCAAATACACTTCAGTGAAGATCAGTTACTTTGGCCTCATTATCTCACCAGGGCATGTTTAATTAAGGCCACATAGGTAACATGTTTACAGAACTGAAATTTTCTACAGAAATACACTGAAGTCATTAAAGGGAATTCCCTTTAGGATTTGATGGAAAACTTTAGCATTGCACTATAAGGGACATAATTATTAACACTGACCTATTAGTAGTCCCTTAGATTCTCATTTTTCTAATCCCTGTTGTTTTAGAGGTGAAAGTTCACATTCAAATTCAATTAGACTCAACCATAAAGCAGCAATGAGCTTTCAAATAGCTCACAGTGAAATCTAAGTAAGTGACATATTCTAACTTATTTTTACTTACTATTTTAGCAACCATAAATTTTTATTCCTCTGACTTACAATTTCTCACTCCTCTTATATTTTAACTCCATAGTCTTCTTTATAGCTCTTCTTAAAATTGAGTGCTATGGGGGAACTAGGATGAGACATAGTACTACAATTCATCTGACTTTCTGATTATAAAACAAAATTTCAGAACATGTGAGTAAGACCATAAACATATTTTTTGACTAATTCAGGCATATATATTGAAAGTTATTTTAAATTAACTAAGTAAATAATTGCATGACTTACATTTAAATTTTTTTATAAACAAACTGAGGCCACGTAGTAACTCAGCAGTAATAAAACTGGATCCAAAATAGAAAAGGTTCTGGGTTTGTCTTCGGACCTCCTTGACCATGAAGGGCAAGTGTGTGCCCATTTCTGGGTTGACTGAGACTGGAAGGAGATTGCAGTATGAAAATCCAGGTTGGGGTGCCTGTCTCTCTCTGTCTCTATTTTACTCTCACATAGAAGATACAAATGGGAAAATGTTAATAATGATGATTATAAAATTTTTAGCCATTCCCTTCCTTTTGATGATTTAATTATAAGAACAAAAATCTACTTTGATCATAAAATTCATATCATTTGGGGACCAGCAGAGGGTATAATGGTTATAACCATGAACTCCCACATAGTCGACCACGGTTCAAGTTCTGGACTTGGCAACTTAAATCTCACAAGGGGCACAGAGTATGTGTGTGCACGAACCTGAGAGGAGAATGGTGGAGAAGGGATTATGGTGTGGCCATCCCCCCTGGAAGGTGCTTTCTCACTTTCCGACTCTTTTTCTGTCTCTACAGTGATGCATACAACATATAGCAAAAATTTCTGAAAAAAAGTAAAATTTATATCATTAGATTTGTCTGGCACTATATTCTAGTGTGTCTAGAAGTACCGAGAGGAGGTAGGTTTTAAAAGAAAAAGAATATTTGAATTCAAAAATTCTATTTATATTTCCAATTTTTCTATTTTCCTAAGTTTCAGAAAATTAGGTATACACATGAGCTTGACCTTATCTATTAGTTTTATCATTTATTTTTATTTTTTATTTCATGTTCTTTTATACATTCACTTTCTCACTTTCCCTCTCTCTCTCTGTGTCTCTCTCTGGTCAAATTAAAAAATAAATGAGTGGATAAATAAATAAATAATTTTTACAAAAGATAATATTGCATTTCTTTGTCCCATTAATGCTTTGCTACTGTGACATTAAAGTAATAGAAAAAAGTCAACTACATAAAAGAAAGACATGTAAATGTATTTAGTTTCTGGTTTTGATATTTTTCTGTGGAGATGCCTTGGTTTTGGTCTTTTTTTCTTATGTTTTGTTATAGGGCTTGTTTGCTCACCAGAGACAGAGACAGAAGGAAAGTGACAAAGCATCAATCTAGAGATTTGACCACACTGGAGACCCTACTCTTACTGAGATTTACTTGTGCCCAGCATGTGTTTGAAGACACAGGTATGGGAATTGAACTGTCCAATGTCCAATCTGCCATGTGGGAATCCAGCTGCCTTTAATCACCACACCACCTTCTGGCCCTTCTTTTTAGGTACTTCTAAAGTAACAATCTCTGTTAGGTAAACCAGAAATCACTAATAATTGTATTTAGTATACAAAAAATAAATAAATAAAAATAAATAAACATACCCATTCTAAGTCATATGCATGAAGCAAGAATAAGAATTAATACCACATATTCCTCCTAGCATTTTACAGCTCTTTTCACAGAACTGTAAGCCACAAGGAACCTCAAAATTCTTACAAAATATAAGAAAACAGTAGATATTTTGGGAAAAATGATATACACAAGAAATTCTAGATTGTGTTGGTATGTATGACATAATTGAGATTAAGAAAATGGAGGTTTATGCAGTCTAGGACATATAGTTAAAATTTTATTAAGTATCATATAAGAATGAAGACTTACAAAAGAGGAACCAAATAAACAGAAATAACTGCATGGAAAGACCAAGTTTTTAGAAAAATGGGTGTAACATTGAAAAAAAAGAATGAGAGAGGAAGTAATCTATGGATTTTTTAATATATTTCCAAAGTCATTTTCTTTAAAGATGAAGATTCCTTAATCTATACCGGTCTTTATACAGTTCCTGAGACATACATTTAACATGGATGTACATAATCCTCCTTCATCCATGATTTCCACAGTTTCAGTCACTTATCCATGGTCAATCACAATCAGGAAAATGTTCATGGCTTTTCATGGTTCTATGATCTACCACCACCCAAGTCAGTGATTCTCCTCAACGTTAGCACTGGAAGGAGAATAGCAGCCTAACGCTACCTCATGGTGCCTATGTCATTCACCTCACTTCCTCTCACCATGTAAGCACTTCATTATCTTTTTTAAAGAGAGATATTTGCTATAGGGCACATGTACTCTCCGGTGAAACAGAGACAGACACAGAGACCAAAAAGTGAGAAATCAAACCCCCCAGGGGGGAAAACCACAAACAATCCCATCTCCCCCAACGCCTCTTGCTATTTGGGGCATGTACGCACACAAACTCTGCAAAAGTTTTAAGCAACCATGTCCAAGATTCAAATCGCAGTCCACTACATGCTTGTCCAGCGACATAACCCTTACATTATATGCTGGTCTAAATTTATTATCTTGCATAATTACGAGAAGTGTGAGTTCACTACAATAACATACTTCAAGAGACAGAAGTAGAGAAAGACCATATTCATATACTTTTCTTACATATATTGTGACTACTGTTCTATTTGTACTATTAGTAATTGTTCTGAATCTCTTATTGGGCCTAATTTATAAATTAAACTTTCATCATTGGTGTGTATGTATAGAAAAAAAATTAAACATATATAGTGTTCAGCGCTACCTGAAATTTCAGACATGCATGGGAGGTCTTGAAATATGAGTCCCACAGATAAAGGAGTATAGCCGAAGTATGCATTTACTTTTAGAACAATAACCTGTTTCTTTTGGAGAGATTTTCGCTATAGTGCGCGTGCGCTTCCCAGACAGAGACATAGAGACAGAAAGCGAGAAATCGCCCCCCA
>NW_006203783.1:37142-37643 GCF_000334495.1 Tupaia belangeri chinensis
GAACCACATTCCACTACATGGGAGTCTAGCGACATAGCCATTACTCTAACTGCTGGTTCCCTAAAAACTTGTTTCTTCAGAAGGGGGAAAAACAGGCTATGTATAGGAAAATAATTATAAATTTATTTAAAGGAACTTCATAATATAAGTTACCTAAGTTATCTGGTAATAATGTATGAAATATGGGTACCCTATAATTGAACATTATTCTTGCATAATTTTTTTATAAATTTTTTTATTTTACATTATTTCACTGAAGATCATCACAGCATACAAAATATGATTTTTCCCTCCAGAATGCACTGCATAGTGGCTTAATCATGCATGTTATTATCAACAAATAATTTTCCATTTCTTATTTCTTGTATATGTATACTTTTTCCTACTATTTCTCACACTCTGCCATTTCCCACCCTCCTCCCACACTGTCTCTGGGATCTGCACTTGCTTTCCATTCCTTTTCTATTTTCTCCCATTTTATTGATTGACAAAATATCTTAA
>NW_006203784.1:0-18483 GCF_000334495.1 Tupaia belangeri chinensis
TCTTCAAATTATTCCCTAGCTTTGTATATAAAATCAGATTGGAAAACAGTCATATTTTTTCATCTGAGTAGTAGCTATAGTTGATTTTTTTTCCCTTAAAACTGTGGAATTGAGTAGTTGCAACAGAGCCTGTAGCACACAAGTCTAAAATATTTACTATAAGACCTTTTAAAAAAGTTTGCCTATTGCTCCGCTTACCGGTTTAAATCTTCCCTGTCTTGAAACAATCAAAATCTTATTAGTGTTTGTGTCTGGTAGTTTATGTGTGAGTGTGCATGTGTGCACACACATGCATGCACATGTTAGAAAGAGACATAAAAGTAGAGACTACCTTTATTAGAAGTATATTTTTTGTAGTATAAAAATATATTTGGGGCATTTTGGTGTAAATATTTATGTGTTCGAATAAATAGCAAGGGTAGTTAAAATAATGAAGAAAAAGGTCTGCAAAAAGTAAGGACAGTGAGTCTCCTAATATTTCTGGGAAGAAAAATTCAAATAGACTTTTCTTAAAAATAATTTTGATTTAATCATATGTAAAATGTCAGTTCCTTGAATATATATTATGATTTTGATTTTAGATGCATACTTTATCCCAGGAATTTAGTGAAGTAAAAATTGAATAAGGAAGGTAGAGGATTCTGGGAAGACAACTGAGTAAGAAACACCAGGAAACTGTCTCCCCACCTAGACAAATACTGTACTGGCAGAATCTGTGTAACTTTTGGGAATTCTGGGGTCTATTGAAAGCTTGCAACTTTCAGGCAGAGGCTTGAATGGTAAATTGTCATTGATTTCATTCAATTTCAGCTCTTAGCACAGTAGCAACTCCCTTCCCTCACCTTTCCACTCCATGGCAGGTGGTTTTGCACATGCATTCAGCTCACAAGAAGCAGGATGGGCCAAAAGTTCCACGTTCTCACATCTTAGGGATCTGCTCTGATTCCTGATTGTTGCTTCTGATGGTATAGGTGCAAAGAAATGACAGATACCATTTTCTCATCTACATCCATTGCAGATAGCCCCTCTAGCTCCAGTGGAATTGACTTTCAGGGAGTTAAAATGGCTCTAATGCCCATTTTGTTCCCCATCCATTTCTCTCTTTTTCCTTCTGATAGGAGTCAGAGATTAAAGAACAGGACATTCAAAAGCAATTGCATAACAAAGGAAAACAGAAAGTGACCATGCATACTGCAGGCTCAGAAAGCACCTGAGATCTTGTGCTTATACATCAGGCTGGTCCTCATAAAGACAACTTAACACAATCAGAAAAACTAAACTAATAAAGAGAAATACTAACAAAAACAGAATACCCTGGGGCAGAAAGTCTGATTTCTAGTTATCACTTTATTAGATTCAAATGACCAGTTTCAACAACAATAGCAAAAAACACAAGATATACAAGGAAAAAAAAAAAGAGGAAAGTGTGCTTCATTCAAAGGAAAAAACAAACAGAAACTGTTACTGTAAAACACTGATGACGAATCTACTGGACAAGTACTTTAACACTTCCTTAAAGTAGTTCAAAGAGGTACAGCTCTGGCAGTTTTCAGAACTGTAACTGTCAGCTCAAACTGGTACTGCATGGCCCAAGGCCTTAGGCAAACAAAATGTTTCATTGGGTAGACTTTCCAAGGGCTCAGACAGAATGTCCCAGAAGCTGAGAACGTTCACCTCTGAAGATTGGTCTTTAATATGCAAGGGTTGAGGAAACCCAGTTATGTGGAGTCAACCCTTTTCTACACATTGGTTTAATAGCAAAACAGTTCAAAAGTTATCTGTGATTAATGTACAATTCTTTCTTCAATCTACTCCAAATATCACTTAAAATAGAAGAGAATATTTACTTAAAGTAGTAGAGAATAAATGAGAAAACTTTTTAGTGAAAGAGACAGCATGAGAAATGCACAGGCAAAACGTGAAACCTAGTTTATTACAGTAATATGAAGATAAATAAAATTTGAAGCTAAAAAGTAAAATGAACATTAGTTTTAACTTCAAGTCAAGTTTGACTTGGGTCTAGTCTATTACCGTGTTGCCTACAGAAATACCTAAGACTGGGGGGTTTATGAAGAATAGTTTATCCAGCTCACAAATCTGGTGGCCTGTAAAATCCAAAAGGATGAACCTCACATCAGACTGGCCATGCCTCAGTGTGGCAGACAGAAACTGAGAGAGTGGAAGGTACAGACAAAGCACGATCTGTGTTCCATGGGCAGGAGAGGGGACCAGCTGTCTCGGCTTACCTCCTTTTCTCTCATAAATTTACCAGGACTCAATACTGGGTTTCTGCTCTAACCACTCAATCACTCATCTCCCAAAGGTCCCACCCTTTAATCCCATAACTGGATCTAGTTTAACTATCTTAATCTCATTACAACCAAATCTCAACATACACAGTTTGGGGAGACATCAAAACTGTAGCAATACACCCTCTTCCATTTCTGTTCATAGGGATGAAAGGAAATCAAGTAAAATAAAATAAAAAAAATATGTAGATTGGACCAACGGTATGGAGAAAGTTGCTGAAACCCTGGGCTAGTCTTCTTTGTTGATGTCCTCTGGTTTCCTTTGGGCACTCTAAGTTTACACTTGTTTTCACTCATGAAAACGCTCTGGTTTAGTTACTAAAATATATGACTATTCTGGGACGCTGCGGTAATGGTGAGACACTCAGTTCCTACGAGGCAGAGAGAATGTTCCATCAGAAACAGGAAATTGGAACTAGATTAACATCTTAACCTTAGGCACTGGCAGAGGGATGCCCCAGTTGTGAAAGAAGCCTAGAAGAAAATTGTTCTTGACTAGTTCCTGAGGTACGGCTTATGGCAAATAATAATTCAGCTAGCTAAGAAGATGCAGATAGTTTAAGAAGCAGAAACCAAAAGTACCATCTAATGAGATCAGTGTACCCCTCTGATATATTCCCAACTGCCTCATGCTGGACTATGCAAATAAAAGTCAGGACAGTCAACTAAAAAAACACCAAGGTGCAAAAATAAAAATTATTTTCCATAAAATGAGACTATAAATAAAAATCTCGTAATAAATAAGATAATGCTAATAAATGTAGAACTATTGCAAATAAGAGCTTATCAAAAAAGCATTAAGATTGGGACCAGCAGTTAGCGTAATGGTATATTGCTGGACTCCCATGTAGCCTACCGCGGTTTATGTCCCAGACCCAGTGGCTTAAAGTCACATCTGGCACGAGTGCATGCATGCCCAAGATCTCGAGAGGAGAATGGAGGAGAAGGGACTGCGGTGTGGCCATCCCTCCCGGGGAGTGATTTTTTGCTTTCTATCTCTTTGTCTCTGTGTTTCTGGCAAGTACACACACCCTATAGCAAAAACCTCTCAAAAAAAACCAAATTAAGATTGACTCATCATCTCTGTCAGCTAAAATACGTAATAGTTGCTGCTACGTGATCTTTTTTGAGAGTCACCAATAATTTGAAGCAGAAACACATAGCTGAATGGATCAGAGAAATTATAAAAGCTAGCCATAGTATACTTTCCTTTATCAACTTTATTAAAGCTTAATATTTAAGATGTTATCTTATAACCAAAAATATTTGTGCATTATTTATATGTTTCATGCAACAAATCAACTCAACCTTTTTCAGCTTAAAACAACACATGTTTATTTTAAAGGGTTAAGAATGATGACATGGTATAGCTGGATCCTTTTGACTCAGATGTGCATTGCCTTGGAACATGGTGTTATCAGAAAACTTTAATGATGGGAGGATCAACTTCCAAACTTAACTCACATAATTTGGGCAGGATTCAGTTGAACACATTTAGGAAATTGTCAAATACTCCTTTTATCAAATTGCTTTTTTTTCCTTCTCTTTCTAGCATTCCATTTACCATTTAATACTGTCCCATATGCATTCTCTGTTCATTATTTAAATTTTTATGTATCCTGTTTAAAAAACTAGATAGTTTCTGCTAATTAATTCTTCTGACTTTTACCCTATACATATTGTTCTTGTGCATATATTTTTTGTTTGAATACAGTATATTATTCATGTCTTGTTTTGAATTTCTGCTTGGCTTTTTTTTTTAAGTTTCTACTTTTTTGTTAAGATTTTGCATATATATATATATATATATATATATATATATGATTTTTGCTACAGGGCATGTGCACTTGCCAGAACGACAGAGAAAGACAGAGAGACAGAAAATGAGAAATCACCCCCCCAGGGGGTTTAGCCACACTGCAATCCTTTCTCCTCCATTCTCCTCGGGATCTTGGGCATGCACACACATGTGCCCGGTGTGAGTTGAGGCCACCTGTTCTGGGACTCAAGTCACGATCGACTACCTGGGAGTTCAGCGTCATAGCTGATTTTTATTTTATTAATTTTTTTAGCAGGGAGTTAAATGAACATATAAGCTGCAAATTTTTTCTCTGATATTAATAGCATACATAAAGCTTAATTTTCTTTTATTGGCCTTACCTGGGATGCTTTAGCCAAACGTCAGTTCTTGCAGATAGTTCATTTTTCATATTTTTTTTCAGAAGCCCTAAGTGCTATTCATGAGAAGTTTGATCTAATAAGAGCAAATATGACATTACGAGAAGGAAAATTCTTCACTGGAATTTTTTAAAGTTGATTTTTGTTACATTTTATTATAAAATAGCTTTGGAAATAGTAGAAACTAGTCACAGCAATATCTGATTACTTTCTTGATATGTCAATTCTTAAACTGTATAAAAATTTAGAATAAACTATTATTTGAATATGAGATTCAGGGGTCATCAGGTCACGTGTTGGTTAAGGTGCTGAACTTCCATATGGTCGGTCAACCATGGTTAAGTCCCAGACCTGGCAGCTTGCCTTCTCACTTTCTCTCTCTGTATCTCTGGTGAGTGCACATGACCTGTAGCAAATTTAAAAATAAAAAATAAAATTAAATAATTATTAAAAATATTGATGCTGTTGTCAGTGGTCCATTTCCAGTGCTTCTACTACAAAATAAATGTTTTTTGAATGAATGATTGAATAAACTCACAATTTTATGTGGTAACTTATTTGATCTATAGCTTACAAAGTCTTAAAAATATTAGTTTATATTTAGCTAATAAATATGAACTTCAACATTTTGGGCCTTTTGTTAGAAAAGCAAGTACAATATGTCAATTGTAGAAAACAATAATCTAAAATGACTAGAATTTATCAAATATTTGCTATGTAATTTTAAAAGGTTATTCTATAATTATTCTATTTCACTATTTTATATTAAGATTTCAATTTTTTCATGCATTAAATATGTGGCATTTAGGATCAATGTCACCCTATAATATTATTCATCTGCAGAGAGGTATGAAAAGTTACCATGGCAATATAACTGACTATCTCTGAATATTGGTTAAAAAATATGCTACAACATTGCAAGTTTTGGGAGCATCCACCTTTCTTTCAGATATGAGAGAACAAGGTCCTTGGAGATTTGACCTTATTAACATGCACTATACAGTTTGCAGAAGACAAACTATCAGAATAAATGAGCTACAAATACATTTGTAGAAAATAGTTTATGTAGAAAGATGCTTTTTAAATACTCATGTCAGAATCATAGAATAAAATTTATTATATATGGCGTATGAGAGCCAATGTCTGAAGTTTTTTATAATTCATATGGCATGAAATTATAAGATCAATGCTTTATAAACCCATTAAGTTAAAATCTAGGTTTTAGGTGAAAAATAATGCCTAAATATATTTGCACTGTTGGAATTTGTGTGTTATTTCCAGTCCACTGTAAAGTGTTTTTGTTGTTGTTTCTAATAACCCACTGAGATGATTTTTAAAAGAGAGAATTGGCAGTAGTCAAGGGTCAGTTTTTTCAATGATGTTTTAGTCCATTATTGTGTTTCTAAACAGAAATAGCCAAGACAGGGAGATTTAAAAAAAAAAAAAATAGAGGTCTATTTGACTCATAAGTATGTTGGCTAGAAAGTCCAAAAGCATTGGACTGGCACCTGACCGTCACCTCAGTGCTAATACATGGCCAAGCAAGCAGACAAGTCAGCAGTCATGTTCAGAAGGAGAGAGAGAGAGAGAGAGAGAGAAGAAAAGTGAGCAGTCAGGATGGTTCTATGTTTATATCCACCCAGACTGGGTCCCATGAGAGCAGGCATACACAATGTAGAAATTGAGTACCACAAAGGTTCTGAATTTGGTAAAGCAGGACAAGGAGGCAAATAGGGCTAGGGAGTCAAATATTCTGCAAAAGATGGATTATAAACTATAAACTGAAGGCCAGGAGCAAGAGGAAAGGCGACATCAAGAGAATGAGAACAGGGACCAGCAGTTAGCGTAATGCTATGTCGCTGGACTCTCACGTAGTCGACCGTGGTTCAAGTCCCGGACCCGGTGGCTTAAACTCACACCGGGCACGTGTGCATGCGTGCCCAAGATCCCGAGAGGAGAATGGAGGAGAAGAGATTAAGGCGTGGCCATCCCCCCTGGGGGGTGATTTCTTGCTTTCTGTCTCTCTCCGTCTGTCTGGTGAGCACATGCGCCCTATAGCAAAAACCTCTCCATAAAAAAAAAAAAAATTAAAAAAAAAAAAGAGAATGAGAACAATGCATAGAATTTAAAATAATAAAATGAGATTCCTGGTTTAATTGAAAGGTTAAAGCACAGTAATTGAGTGAGGCAGGCAGAAAGACAGAAGGGAGTGGTAATCAAATAGTAGCATATATAAATTTCACATTAGAGAAGATTCAAAGGGTTTCTTGTTTTTGTTATTTAAATTAATTGCCAGAGAACCCATGTCCTTGCCAGAGACCAATATGGGGTGAGGAAGAAAGCACTCCCCAATGGGATGTGATCATGCCACAATCTGTACTCCTCCATTTCTCCATTCTATTGAGCTGTTCCATATAAACTTCAGAAATGACATGTCTCTTTCAAAAAATATCTGGATTTTGGATTGAAATTGCAATAAATCTAAGTTCCCTAGCCCTCCTATTTAATTTTTAATTAAAAAATATTTTCAGCATCTTCTGATAGATTTTATGTATTTTGTTTAGACGATTTAGTTATAATAAGCAGTAGGGATAAAGAAGAATACACATATTACATTTTATGTGGATCTAGGAATACTATATGCTGTTATTTTAAAGTATCATTATGGAGAAATTCTTTCAAAGAAAGGAAGTCTGTGAAAAATGGATATATAATTATGAAAGTCTTTGAATACTGATGCTATAGTTTATGTTAAAAAAAGTAAGCCTAAATGAACTGAAATAAATTACTTAACATATATAACCAATAATATATATTTATTTAATATGTAAGCAACACTTTAAAATCAATAGGAAATACACGTGATTTTAAAGTAAGGCAATGTATCTTTATAAAGTATAGAAAATGAGTAATACTATCAAAAATAAGTCACTCACAACACATAGCAAATTAAAGCATTAATGAGTTACCATTTCTCACCTATAAGAGTGGCTGATAATGGTGCCAGCCACCACAATGGCTACTCAGTGATGCCCTTTCTTTCAGATATGAGAGAACAAGGTCCTTGGAGATTTGACCTTATTAACATGCACTATACAGTTTGCAGAAGACAAACTATCAGAATAAATGAGCTACAAATACATTTGTAGAAAATAGTTTATGTAGAAAGATGCTTTTTAAATACTCATGTCAGAATCATAGAATAAAATTTATTATATATGGCGTATGAGAGCCAATGTCTGAAGTTTTTTATAATTCATATGGCATGAAATTATAAGATCAATGCTTTATAAACCCATTAAGTTAAAATCTAGGTTTTAGGTGAAAAATAATGCCTAAATATATTTGCACTGTTGGAATTTGTGTGTTATTTCCAGTCCACTGTAAAGTGTTTTTGTTGTTGTTTCTAATAACCCACTGAGATGATTTTTAAAAGAGGGAATTGGCAGTAGTCAAGGGTCAGTTTTTTCAATGATGTTTTAGTCCATTATTGTGTTTCTAAACAGAAATAGCCAAGACAGGGAGATTTAAAAAAAAAAAAAATAAAGGTCTATTTGACTCATAAGTATGTTGGCTAGAAAGTCCAAAAGCATTGGACTGGCACCTGACCGTCACCTCAGTGCTAATACATGGCCAAGCAAGCAGACAAGTCAGCAGTCATGTTCAGAAGGAGAGAGAGAGAGAGAGAGAGAGAAGAAAAGTGAGCAGTCAGGATGGTTCTATGTTTATATCCACCCAGACTGGGTCCCATGAGAGCAGGCATACACAATGTAGAAATTGAGTACCACAAAGGTTCTGAATTTGGTAAAGCAGGACAAGGAGGCAAATAGGGCTAGGGAGTCAAATATTCTGCAAAAGATGGATTATAAACTATAAACTGAAGGCCAGGAGCAAGAGGAAAGGCGACATCAAGAGAATGAGAACAGGGACCAGCAGTTAGCGTAATGCTATGTCGCTGGACTCTCACGTAGTCGACCGTGGTTCAAGTCCCGGACCCGGTGGCTTAAACTCACACCGGGCACGTGTGCATGCGTGCCCAAGATCCCGAGAGGAGAATGGAGGAGAAGAGATTAAGGCGTGGCCATCCCCCCTGGGGGGTGATTTCTTGCTTTCTGTCTCTCTCCGTCTGTCTGGTGAGCACATGCGCCCTTTAGCAAAAACCTCTCCATAAAAAAAAAAAAAATTAAAAAAAAAAAAGAGAATGAGAACAATGCATAGAATTTAAAATAATAAAATGAGATTCCTGGTTTAATTGAAAGGTTAAAGCACAGTAATTGAGTGAGGCAGGCAGAAAGACAGAAGGGAGTGGTAATCAAATAGTAGCATATATAAATTTCACATTAGAGAAGATTCAAAGGGTTTCTTGTTTTTGTTATTTAAATTAATTGCCAGAGAACCCATGTCCTTGCCAGAGACCAATATGGGGTGAGGAAGAAAGCACTCCCCAATGGGATGTGATCATGCCACAATCTGTACTCCTCCATTTCTCCATTCTATTGAGCTGTTCCATATAAACTTCAGAAATGACATGTCTCTTTCAAAAAATATCTGGATTTTGGATTGAAATTGCAATAAATCTAAGTTCCCTAGCCCTCCTATTTAATTTTTAATTAAAAAATATTTTCAGCATCTTCTGATAGATTTTATGTATTTTGTTTAGACGATTTAGTTATAATAAGCAGTAGGGATAAAGAAGAATACACATATTACATTTTATGTGGATCTAGGAATACTATATGCTGTTATTTTAAAGTATCATTATGGAGAAATTCTTTCAAAGAAAGGAAGTCTGTGAAAAATGGATATATAATTATGAAAGTCTTTGAATACTGATGCTATAGTTTATGTTAAAAAAAGTAAGCCTAAATGAACTGAAATAAATTACTTAACATATATAACCAATAATATATATTTATTTAATATGTAAGCAACACTTTAAAATCAATAGGAAATACACGTGATTTTAAAGTAAGGCAATGTATCTTTATAAAGTATAGAAAATGAGTAATACTATCAAAAATAAGTCACTCACAACACATAGCAAATTAAAGCATTAATGAGTTACCATTTCTCACCTATAAGAGTGGCTGATAATGGTGCCAGCCACCACAATGGCTACTCAGTGATGCTGGATCCATGCGAAAGACTAGAGTTCTGGTGGTTAGGTGGACCTTTCCGTGCCAGATACATACAGGAGTGGGCATGATGCCACCACGATCCTGGCTGGCTGCAAAGGCTGAGGAAAGATGATGGTAGGAGACCCTGTTGGCTGCACTTACCTTTCTCTCCTCCTTCTCATTTGAAACAATTAAATAAATTTAAAAATAGGCTGAACATAAACTATTTTATAATATTTCATAGTAGAAAATGAACGGCAAGGGCTGGCCCTAAAGCCTAGAGGTTAGAGTCAGAACCTACATGGCTCGAATACCATGCTGTGCACATGTGCATGCATTCCTAAAATCCTGAGAGGATGGAGAAGTGGAGGAGAAGGGATTTCAGCATTTCCACACCCCATGGAGGGGGGTGGTGCATTCTCCTCTCTCTCTCTTTCTCTTCTCTCTGTCTCTTCCTGGCAAATGTACACATCCTTTGGCAATGAAGAAAAAAGAGAAATAAAATGAATGACAAAATCGACTATACTCATAAAGTATTAGTAAATATAGAAACATTACAAAGCATGTATAAAGGGCAGTTTTGATCAGTTTGAATTTTAGGTGCCTTTAAAGGCAGCAGTTCTATTTCTAGGAATTTATCCTGCAGATATTTACATACATAGAAATGAAATGGATAATACTTTGCACTGCAGCCTTGTGTGTGATAACGAAAAACTAATAACATTTACATTCATTAATAAAGATATCTTTTTATCATCTCTTTGTAATATATCTTCCCTGCATAAGAACTGTGAGGACAGAGCTGTTTATCTTGTTTGCTATTACACCTTTTGGGCAGAGCATAAAGTAGTACACACACACTCCACAAATGAATGAAATACGAAGGCAGGTACAAACCACACCACCATACAAAATGTTAAGAAGCCTTTTTAAATGTGTACATAAGCCTACACTATAATATAGCATAACATTTTCAAGCTGAAGAAGAAAATGACACGTACCAATATAAACCAGAAGATGCATAAATATACACTTATCTATGTATTATAAAATGTTCTTTAATGATGCAGACCAAAACTTCAATAGTGAATACCCCTAGAGATGATTGAGGGGTAAGGTAGCATGAAGTTTCCTCTTCACATATTTTTTTAAGTTAGAAGTGCTGTACACTGTGCATTATTAGCTGTAATAATGAATCTGTGAACACCTGAGCTAAGTCCCTCCTGCTATCTCCATCACTCTATTTGGACAAACTTCAGAGTGAATCTTGCCACAGTAGACACAGTGTCTGAACACATTAGAAAATCTCTCAATTTTCTCTGTTTTCTAGACTAATAAAATCTCATTTCCCGAAGGGACAATTACTTCAACCCTTTAAAACAGAATGTTTTAAAAATAGAATCAATCATTCCCAAGAACAGGCAGTTTCAGAAAAAAAATATATATCTGTGGGGTTGCATGAGATGACTTTAAAAATGCATTTCCCCTTGTCTCTATCATGAGTCCATAATTAGCCAAATATGGGCAAATTAAGCAGAATCATTTTAAATGGGGCAATGTCAAGAAAGATTAAATGAACTGGTTGGTGTGACATGAAAACATGACGTAAGCCTTCTCAAATTTCCAATTCCAGGGCTCCAGAACCTATCTTTAAGTATCCCTGACTGAGGACATTTCAAGAATACCACGAAACGCATTGAGAGTGAACACACAATTGCTCCTTTTTAAAGCAGTAATAGCAGCATCAAAGTCAGCATGACATTATGTCACAGTACCAGTTGGAACCAGGTATTTAAGTATAGTCAGAAAGAAAGAATTTGTTGCCACAGCAAGATCTGATTCCTGAAAGTAATGACTTGCAAACGGAATGGCATGTAATATCTCAGCCACATTTAAAATACATTTTATGATGCCAACGTGTTTCTCCTAGCGACAAAGAATAAAGAAAGGAAAAAAAAAAGGGTTAAAAAGAAATATGGGACTTTTAAAATAAAATGGGTATCTTTAAAATGCCTAAAGATATGATTAATAAAACAACGACCTTACTAATTATCTTCACATCTTTTATTAATATTAAGTAAAGATATGTCATCTGTACATGCAGGACTTTCGTCAGCTCGTTTTTAAAAGTTTTTTTATACCAAATTAAGCTGAATAGTAACTAAACACTGATAAAACTCAGGGAGAATTTTGATTTCAACATAAATTGTGTACCATAATATCTGTCAAGCCCAGTGAATACTTGCTGAAAAAAAAAGCTATTATGTGTGTTTTAAGCTTTGTTTTTCATGTTAAATACAAACTGAAGATATTTTTATATTATTATTATTCCAAAGCACCTCCTAAAATGAAGAAAACCCATTATAATGGCTGCCGGCTGGTGTTTGCTTCCCAGCATTTACACTCCTGCTGCTAAAAACACGAGGTGCTAAGTACTCAAACACTCTTCACATTGACACATAAAGTCATTGCCTGGCCACGAATTAGTCAACTTCTCCCAGAAGCTGCCCATGCCAAATACCTGTCACTGTGGTTGCTCCAAAATGTGTCCTGGTTGCTAAACACAGCTGGGTCCTACGTGGACGACGATGCGTAAGTTCCAATCATGCCTCTGGGACTTAAGAAAAGTGCCCCACACGTGTGCGGTGAACCCAAAATCCCCAGAGGAGGGAGAGATGGAGAAGGGATTTAGGCATGACCATTCCTCCTGAGGGGTGATTTCTAACTTTCTCTCTCTCTTTCTCTTTCTCCCTCTCTTCAGTGAGCGAAGAGCACACATACCCTCTGGCAAATTGTAAACAAAAAAATACAACCAACCCACAAATACCTTACCTTAATTTAAGACACCTGTGAAGAGACAGCCTCACCCCTGATGCTTGTTTTTATTTGTCATTTACCAGCTGCTTCTTCTCAGTCCTGCGTTCAACATCCTCACACAGGTGTTCTTTCCAAAACCTCACACCCAAATAACCCCACCCCCAAACACACACGCACACATAAGTTTGCACACAGAATTTATTTCCCAGGGCATGTAAACTCAGAGAGCTGGTCAAGAGCGTTCTGAGGAGGCATGCTATAGCATGAGGTCTGGAAGAAGACCACCCTTCTGCCTGATAACACTGAAGAATTCGTCACTGTGCTCAGAGGAGCATGAGGACATTGGAATGTAGTAGCAGTGCAGATTTGAAACTGACAGAAGGGTTGAGTGGGAAGGGGACACTGACTGAACAAGTGCTCTGGCAGATGGATCTCAGGCATATGGCAGGTGTTAGGAAAGCCATAAACAGAGCTCCAACTAGTGGCACAGCCAGTAGCAAGTTAACCTGCAGCACTGGCAGCCCCTGACCCCTGCAAACTTGAACCTTTGGGTTGGCCTGAAAACACACCAGGTGTTGACCTGAAGACACACCAGGTGACCAAGATCCTGAAAAGCTAGAGGGCCAGGAAAGAAGGATGACAGCATGCAGGACCCTGCCAAGGGTTCTCTCTTTCCTTCTCTCTCTCTCTCTCTCTCTCTCTCTCTCTCTCTCTGTTTCTCCTAGACAATAGTTGGATCTTGTTTCTATATCTATTGGGTGGTTGGAAAAGTCATGACTCATTTTTCTATTTGCATCGTGACTTTCTGACAACCCAATACTTTGCCAATCTCTATGATTAGTGTATTGAAACCATTGATATTTAGAGAACTTACTGACATAGTTGGAGTAATATTTACCATCTTCATTCATTTCTATCTATTGCCCTTGTTATTGTGTCTATTTGTTTCCTCTTTGTCCGAGACAGTCTTCATTTGTTCTTCATTTTTATAGGGTAATTTCACTGGGTTCAGAATCTTAGGCTGATGTTGGTTTTCTTTCAAGTCTTTCAATATTTCATTTCTTTTCTTGCTTGCATGGTTTCTAAACAGAAGTCCCATTTCTTTCCTTTTTTTATTATTATAATAGCCACAGGGAATGTGTACTCATTGGAGAAAGAGAAAGAGAGAGAAAGAGAGAAAGCACTCTCCAATGCGGCGTGGTCAAGCCACAATCCTTTTTTCTTTCATTTCTCATCTTGTCAGGATTTTAAGCAGGCATGCACATGGACCTGGTGTATTTTTCAAGCCACTGGGGCTGGAATTAGAACTGCAGTCACTCATGCAGGATCTGGCTCCCTTTGCATGGGGCTTAACTGGCCCTTAATTATTATTTTTCTTAAGTTTATTTATTTACTGAGAGAAAGAGAGAGAGAGAAGAAACACAGAAAGTATTTATCCATGCTAATCCTCCCTCCAGCTTCCCAGTCAGCATGATCATAGGCCCAGAAAGAGCAAATTAATCTGGCATCCAAATCTGGGCCTCTGTGCTCTTGCACCATGCAGCAGTGCCCCACTGCAAAAGTTGGGCCCTAGTTCTTATCCTTGTTCCTCTAGCAGTAAGGTTGCCCATCCACTGCTAATCTCCATGTAACTTTTGCCAAGATCTTTCTCATTTATTTTTTATTTTTCTGTAGTTTAATATGATGTGCTTAGATACAGGCTTTTGTTATTGTTTTGTATTTGTCCTGCTTGGTATTCTCTGAGCTTCCTGGATCTGTGGTGTGATATCTGTCACTAATTTTGGAAAATTACTAACTATTATTACTCGAAATAGCTCTTTTGTTCCTTTGTCTGGTTGGTGGTATTCCCATTCATTACACATAACACCTTTTGTAATTATTCCACCGTTACTGGGTATTATGTTTCATTATTCTATCTTTATTTTTTACTCTCCTTTTCAGAATGGGGAAAAAAACCTGCAACCCCTCTTTCCTTTTCCATATCTCATCGACTCCTAAGTTCATAAAAGCCACTGTTCATTCATGTGTCAGTATGAATAGAAAGAATTTCAATTTCGTTCTACTGCTAGTTTTTGAATTCTAGACGTTCCTTTTCCTCTCCCTTAAAGTGCTTATTTCTCTGCTTACACTACCCATTTGTTCTTGCATGTTGTGTTCTTTTTTTATCAGAGTCCCTGGCATATTAACTGCAAATATTTTAAATTCTGGTCTGATAATCGGATAATTCTAGTCATATCTATATCTGGTTCTGATCTTTACCTTTTCTCTTCAGACTATGTTTCTTTTGTCTTTCATCTTTCAGCATGCCTTATAATTCCTTTCTTTTTTTTTTTTTTTTTTTGAGAGATTTTCACTGTAGGGCGCATGCGCTCGCCAGACAGAGAGAGACATAGAGACAGAAAGCGAGAAATCACCCCCCAGGGGGGATGGTCACGCCGCAATCCCTTCTCCTCCATTCTCCTCTCGGGATCTTGGGCACGCACGCACACGCGCCCGGTGTGAGTTTTAAGCCACCGGGTCCGGGACACGAACCGCGGTCGACTACGTGGGAATCCAGCGACATAGCCATTATGCTAACAGCTGGTTCCCTCTTTTTTTCTTTTTTTTTTTTTTGATATAGGAACTTGATGTTTTGGGTTAAAGAAGCTGCCATGTATAGCTTTAGTGTGAAGCTTTATGTGTATCTGGTTAAGGCTGTTCACTGTGTGTTGTAGCTTTATGTCTCAGAAGTTATCATGTCCTGTAATGTTCTTGGTTTTGTCTCCCCTGTTATGTTTGGGTTTCCCTAGAAAACCCAAATGATCTTAAGTAGGATCTGAGGCTTTGTGTTCCTTCCATTATAATCCTGTTACCATATATGAGCGTGATTGATGTGATGGCAAGATGTGGGTTAGGTTTGCGTTTTTAAGTCTCATGTTTAAGTCTCAGTTTTTTAGGGACACCGTGCCCCAGTGCCATAACTAAATGCTTCTCAGCTATTTTCTTGTAATCAAGTACCCGTCAGCTGTTTTCTATCCATTAGGCAAGACAAGGATCCTAGAGCAGGCTAGAGTTGAGCATTTCCCTTTTCTGAGTCAATTAGACTCTGGAAAACCTGTCATTTAGGCTCTTGTAAAATAGTTTCTCTTGAGAGCAGGCTTTTGTTAAAGAAAAGAGAACACTCTGGGCTTATTTCAAAATGTTTTCTTCTCCTGTCCCTTTGCTAAAAGCAGAAAGGGATTGTTCTCTGATCTTCACATGAAAACTTAGTAATTTTCCTGGAGGTAAAACTCATGAAAGCACTGAGTCCTTCCTAAGGGCTAGGTCCCCTCATTTTGAACTGTCGAGTTCACATACACTGAGAGTCCAGACATTCCTCAATTATTAGGTCACCTGGAAAATCATGACACATTTTTTTTTCTATGCAAAAATATGTCATGACTTTCCAGACAACCCGATAGCTCAAGAGCTTCTCCAAATAGTGGCTCCAGTGATAAGCTTTTGCTCCTGGGTTCCTGTTCCAATTAAATTGTAATATTTTCGGTTCACTTGTCTATCCAGTTTCTCTGGCAGCAATTTTCTCTGTAACCTAATTTCCTAAGAGATTTTTAGAAGACTTGTTGATTTTTCAGGTTGTTCAACTTCCTTGTTGTGAAGACAGGAATGATAGCTTCTTGGCTCTTTATGTCAAATCAGAAATACAAGTCCAGATTTAGGGCCAGCAGGTGACATGGTGTTTGAGGTGCTGGACTCCCACATAGTCGACTGCAGTTCAAGTCCTAGACTCGGTGGCATGCTTCCTCACTTTTCCTCTCTTTCTCTGTCTCTCTCTGGTAAGTGCATGTGCTCTATAACATGTTTTAAAAACAAAAGTCCTACTGATTTATTTTTCTAAAAATTTGCAAATAAGTCATGTCAAGAATCATGAGGAGGCTTGGGAACCAGCAGTTAGCATAATGGCTATGTCTCTGGACTCCCACGTAGTCGACCGCGGTTCGTGTCCCGGACCCGGTGGCTTAAAACTCACGCCGGGCACGTGTGCGTGCGTGCCCAGGATCCCGAGAGGAGAATGGAGAAGAAGGGATTGTGGCGTGACCATCCCCCCTGGGGGGTGATTTCTCGCTTTCTGTCTCTATGTCTCTCTCTGTCTGTCTGGCGAGCGCACGCGCCCTACAGTGAAAATCTCTCCAAAAAAAAAAAAAGAATCATGAGGAGGCTGAGATTTCATACTCCTCCAAGCTTACAAGTCAGCTTGTCACAGTATTGTAGTTGTGAGACATGAAATTCTTGGGTCAGAAACAAAAGTTATACTCAGCACTAGCTGAGACCAGAGTATCAATCACATATTCTTGTGCTCTAATACCTACAGGACAATTCAAAGAAGTCAAGCTGGTTCCTATACACACAGTGAGTTGTGTTAAAGGAGAGGAACATTGAAATTAGGGAACCTGAGTGTTTTCTAATGGGCAGTACTCATTGTTCTGGAAGGAGACTATCATATATCCTAAGGCTATTCACTACATAAAAATCCTTGACAAAAATAATATGAAACAAAGGCAGTCAGTGCCTTTGCTCTGAAACATGAAGAAATATGAGAAACCCATGAGGAATCATCCTGTTATTTTCATTGTTTTCATAATACAATTCTTTAAGGAAGACATACAAACAGCCAAAAAGCATATAAAAAAAGATCAACAACCCTCATCATAAGGGAGACACCTACCCCCAGTTAGAATGACAAAGATTAAAAAAACAAAACATGTTTTGTGCTGGTGGGGCTGTGGTGAAAGGGGAACTCTCTTACCTTGCTGGTGGGGATGTAAATTGGTCCAGCCACTGTGGAGAACAATATGGAGGTTCCTCAATGACTACCAATAGAACTACCATAGGACCCAGGAATTCCACTTCTGAATATTTACCCAAAGGACAAGGAAGGCTCAGATGGAAAAGGGCTTGCACATTTATGTTTATTGCAGCATTATTCACAGTTACTAAGACATGGAACTGACTCAAATATCCACAAACAGATGAATGGATTGAAAAAGTGCAGTACATATACTCTATAGAATACTAATCAGCCATAAAAAAAAAAAAAAAAAAAAAAAAAAAAAAAGATTCCCATGGCATTTGATAGAAAGTGGATGGATATGGCAGGTGGCAGATTTACTGCTGATTGAAACAAGCCAGGCTATGAAAGAGAGACACTATATGTCTCCACTTAATATATACCAACTGTCCACACTCTATGATGGAAACTGAAAGCTTAGAGGATATAGAAGCATGGAAAATGGTAATAGATACTGGATACAATGTAGGAAGAGAGTGTGAGAAGGGGGAGAGTATGAGGAAAGAAATTAAGGAGAAAAATAGAGGCAAGACATTTATGGGACTCAGAAATGGATTATTATCTGTTGATGATAATGTACATAGTATCCTCGACTAGACTGGTGTGAAATGTATTCATGCTGGATAAATTCACTTTACAAGCTAAATGATTTATAGTGATTAAATGTATAAAATAGAATAAAAAATAGCTGGAAAAAAATGATTACTTCTTTCACAACAGCTGAAATAAAATTTAGCTAGGGAAATAACCTGCTATACATAAAAATATAAAACCACATAAAATAAATTTGATTAATAACTAAAATTTTATTAGCAATTTGTTATTATATAGAACACTGCAATTAATATCTCTTACAAATCTTGAGTGTACATATATATATGTATATCCTTCTCCACATGGGTCTGTCCTTTATTATGAACTTGACTACTCTGTTTGGCTTTTGTCTCTATACAAACATAACCATTTCCTTGTTGATAATATCTTTTAAGATATCATATCTACATGATGTCTATTATATGTCTATGGATAGTTGCAATGATTATCACATGACATTAAGCCCAGTGAAGAATTACTCTACAAGTATTTTATCTAACAGTAATCTTTTGTTAAAGAGAGATTTCTGGTATAGTGTGTGCACTTGCCAGACAGACAGAGAGACAGAAAGCAAGAAATTACTCCCTGGGGATATGGCCACACTGTAATTACTTCTCCTCCATTCTCTTCTAGAGATTTTGGG
>NW_006203784.1:19561-33790 GCF_000334495.1 Tupaia belangeri chinensis
GTGAGGAAAGAAATTAAGGAGAAAAATAGAGGCAAGACATTTATGGGACTCAGAAATGGATTATTATCTGTTGATGATAATGTACATAGTATCCTCGACTAGACTGGTGTGAAATGTATTCATGCTGGATAAATTCACTTTACAAGCTAAATGATTTATAGTGATTAAATGTATAAAATAGAATAAAAAATAGCTGGAAAAAAATGATTACTTCTTTCACAACAGCTGAAATAAAATTTAGCTAGGGAAATAACCTGCTATACATAAAAATATAAAACCACATAAAATAAATTTGATTAATAACTAAAATTTTATTAGCAATTTGTTATTATATAGAACACTGCAATTAATATCTCTTACAAATCTTGAGTGTACATATATATATGTATATCCTTCTCCACATGGGTCTGTCCTTTATTATGAACTTGACTACTCTGTTTGGCTTTTGTCTCTATACAAACATAACCATTTCCTTGTTGATAATATCTTTTAAGATATCATATCTACATGATGTCTATTATATGTCTATGGATAGTTGCAATGATTATCACATGACATTAAGCCCAGTGAAGAATTACTCTACAAGTATTTTATCTAACAGTAATCTTTTGTTAAAGAGAGATTTCTGGTATAGTGTGTGCACTTGCCAGACAGACAGAGAGACAGAAAGCAAGAAATTACTCCCTGGGGATATGGCCACACTGTAATTACTTCTCCTCCATTCTCTTCTAGAGATTTTGGGCATGCACATGCATGCACCTAAAATGAGTTTTAAGCCACCAGGTCTGGGACTTGAACCATCAAGTGGAAGTCCAGTGACATGATCAGTATGCCATCTGCTGGTCCCTTAACAGCAATCTTGAAAAGTGTACCGTAGGACTAGATGGTGGCATACAGTAATGCAATGCTCTGTGAGGCTCGATCCACCCAGGAATATTCAGGTTTTGTATCCTAAGAGCTCCCTGTGCATGCTGGGCAGGTGAAAATGTGGCCCTCATAGGGAGTGACTAGTGCTGAGAGTGGATCGTGGCATAAGGACTCTGTTGCAGGTGTTTCTCTCTATCTCTATCATCTTACTCTTCTATGGGAGGAATAAAATTTTTAAAAATGCCTCATGGTAAAAAAAAAAAAAGGATTTACTGTCAAGTGAAAGGAGAAATCATTGCATTGTATACTTTATGAAGTTTACAAAGTGCATAAGGATTAAAAACTTGAAAATTTTTGTTAAAAATCAGTGCTATGGTTTGAAATGATTTGTCTCTCAAGTGTTCATGGACTGGAAGTTTGGTCCCAGTATAATGGCTTTGGGAGCTGGTGAAAATCTTTCTCTCTCTCTCTGTCTCTCTCTCTCTGCACATGGCTACTGTCCTGCCTGCTTCTTTCAGCCATGTTGTAACTCACAAGCAGAAGTTTTTGAGATGCTAGGCCTCAATTTTTTGGACTTTCCAGCCTCCAGCATAGTGACCCAAATAAGCCTTTATTTTTTTATAAATCACTAAATCTTATGTATTTCTGTTTAGCAACACAATAAAGAGCAAGCGTATATACATACATGAACAACACAGAAAAATTGGAGGTTAAAAGATTTAACTTTATTTTTATTAGTGTTTTTGCTTTCACTGTTTTCCCCAAACAACCATTCTTTTTCTGTGCAACTAATTTTTAATACTATGTATTTTGGAAAATGGTGCATTAAAGAGTTTTGTGTTGACAATTTTGCTACTTAAGTCCATCTTCTGGGATCTACGTATACACACACTCATATATACACATACACATGTACACACATCTGCATACAGATACCCATATCTCCTGATCAGATAGACAGATTCATTGGTAAATCATTATCAGCAGAGAGAAGTTACACTTTCAAAGGCTCTTTTTGAAGCTTCTACAGAAAAGAAAGACTAAATACCTTTATTAAATAGCCATTTATAGAACTTTGGTTTCCAACCAAGAGAAAGAAAAGAAACAAAGCAAAGTCCTAGAACAAGAGAGCTCTCATATTTTTTACTTTTGATTCTCAAACACACTGGCACAGATGCAAACAACTTTCCTGCTGGTGCTATTTTCTATGATAGCAAATCCTTTTCTCCTTACAATAAGATCCAGAGGGACAATCTGTCCCATGGGTAGAAGAAGTAAGAAAATGGGAAAAGTGAAGAATTTCTGCATAAGAACAAGGAAAATATAGGTGGGCTGGACAAATACAGACAACAAAAGCAACAACAACATAAAACAAAATTTGTTGTTTTGTGTTTGTTCCAACTTCACCAGTTCTTTCTGTGTTTTATAAGAGTTCCCATTGAGATGAGACGGTCACACAAAATGATGCTGTTGTAAGCCACACAGACACAAAGAAGATGTGAAAACAAAGAAACAAAAAGAAAAGAGAATTTAATTTAAACTTGTGATGATAGGAAACCAAAGAAAATTTCTTTTCTTTTGCTTGTATGATTACTTGGAATGGCAGTAATTTTGTTAAGCATACTTTTCTTCAGATAGTTCTTAGGAAATGGTCTTGTACTTAATGTTCTATTCCAAGCTTTGAATAATAAAATTTCATAGAATAAAAATTTTGAGGAGAGCTATCCAAGTGCTGTTTTACAGTGAAAACTCTCAGTTTGAAAAAATGAGGAATCTCTTTTTTAGTAATAAAAGTTATACATATGTGGCAGAAAACTCATACCTTATTGTAAGTCACACAGAACATTATGAAAATTCTCTGTGATTCCATCACCTGGAGAAAAAAAAAACACTAAAAATTGCTTTAATCAGTGTGTACATGTGACATACACACACTTAGATATTTATTTTCTCTCTACAGTATTTTGCTATATAAAATTCCTACTTGGGAGCATTCATATCATTACAATATTTTTAAACAATTTAAAATTATTATAAAAATATGTTTAAATATACATCTGAGAGTGAATGGTTATTATTTTCTCCTAAAATATGTCAACAATTGAATGGATATATGTAAGTAAACTTATGACTTTTTTTTTTTTGAGAGGTTTTCGCTATAGGGAGCGTGCGCTCGCCAGACAGAGAGAGACAGAGAGACAAAAAATGAGAAATCACTCTCCTGGGGGGATGGCCACACCACAATCCCTTCTTCTCCATTCTCCTCTCGGGATCTTGGGCATGCACGCACACGTGCCCGGTGTGAGTTTTAAGCCACCGGGTCCAGGACGCGAACCACGGTCGACTATGTGGGAGTCCAGCGACATAGCCATTACACTAACTGCTGGTCCCTAAAATTATGACTTTTGATGCAGCAAAGTTGGAGGACATAATTTCTAATTAATTGCATGCTGCAGTGAAGAAAATAAGATTATATTCATTTGCTTAACATGGATACGGATATCTTGGATACTAAGTAACAGTTAAATATTATATCGCAGATTATTGATACATTTTTTGAGAGATTTTTTTTTTTGTAGAAGTTTTTGCAATAGGGCACGTGTGCCTGCCAGAAAGACAGAGAGAGACAGAGAGACAGAAAGTGAGAAATCACTCCCCAGGAGAATGGCCACACAGCAATCCCTTCTTCTCCATTCTCCTCTTGTAATCTTGGGCACACACGCACACACGCCTGGCATGAGTTTTAAGCCACCGGGTCCAGGATTTAAACCACGGTCAATTACAAGGGAGTGCAACGACATAGCCATTATACCAACTGCTGGGCCCTTTTTGAGAGATTTTTGCTGTAGGACAGGTGTGCTTGCTGGAGAGACAGAGAGAGAGAAAGTGAGAAATCACTCCCCAGGAGAATGGCCACACAGCAATCCCTTCTTCTCCATTCTCCTCTTGTAATCTTGGACATGCACACATATGTGTCTAGTGTGAGTTTGAAGCCACTGGGTTGGGGAATCAAACTTTGGTCAACTATATGGGAATCCAGCAATGAAATCATTATGCCCTCTGCTATTGCCTTTATAAACCTTTATTTATCAATTAAAGTGATTTAAAGATATGCATTTTCATTTAGGGTCTTAAAAAAATCTTCATAAATAAGAAAAGTAGAAACAAGAAAATGTTAAAATGACCCTTTATTTTCTACTCAGTGTAAGAGAAACTACGTATTTTCATATTGCTTTAGACTGAGTAAACAGCTGAATTGAAGGCCTTTACCCGAACTCCAAAATAGACTGAATTAGTAAGAATGCTCATGCAATTAATGTAATTGCTTTCCTTTATCTTTTTCCTGAGCTTTCATAGTTTTAAATACTTTCTTATAGTTTCATAGGACTCCTAGTTCCACTTGTGAAGCTAAAACTTGACCTTTTTGGCCACTACTAGAGGTTTTCCAACTAAATCATGTAATCTTAAGCAGTTATCTCTTGTTCCAAGCATGCCCTCTAAAAGCCTAAATTCTGTAAACAACAGGGGATTAATCACAGACAGAATGCATCTTAGTGGGGAACAACATGGCCCACAGAAGTATCCCTGTCACCAATTTACCTTAACAGCTTAGAAACTGCAGGAGAAAATGCCCAGGGTTTCATCAGACAGAACTGGCTTTAAACATTGCCACCATCCCTCTTCTAGTTATTCTGTAATCCTTGACCCACTAGTTATCACCAATGAGCTTCAATTTCCACATCTAAAGAAATGTCGATAATTTACCCTAGAAGACATATATAGAAATGCCAGGTGCCTATCCTGTGAGTCATTCTCACTGAATATGGTCTTAAAATACTCTTATGTATAATTGACAGAATTTGATTCTTAAAACAATCGTGTGAGATGGGCCTACTTCCACTATCATTAAAGTTTTACTGTTTAGATGAGTAAACTGGGATTCAGTTATGAAATGACTTATCCACAGGATCAAAACTTGTGGATTAAAAGCCACACTCAAAACAGACTTATAACCTCAAATTCTATCTTTTGTAGTACAGCATATTGAAAAAGATGCCTCTCCAAAGCATAACTCATTTTTACAGTCATGATAAATTGATAAGTATTATGTCAAATTATTTTGTTGAAGGCATGCTGGGCGTGAAGTTTCCCCATGGTTAATCACAGATGCTTTTGTGCCTGCCTGTAGAATTGATAGATAGAGAGGTTCCTGGAACAGAGGTTTTCACAAAAACCACCACGTAAAACCACTTTAAATGATTGCATTTTTTTCCTTTCCTGCTGTCTCATTTTCCAATTAGTTTCACTGGATACGTGCCCCTTTCCTCTCTAGACCAATCTATCCCTGGTCACTGGGCTAGCAAAAGATATCACAAGAAGCTAATTCAATTTTAGCTAACTAATCCTTATTTCTAAGTCTTTACTCTCAATTAGTTTTGAGTTTGTGGGACTAGGTAAATATAAGCCTGACAAATGTTCAGGAATAACAATAAATCAGTGTTACATGTTACCAGTGGTAAATCTCAATGTTTTAAGTGACCAGATGGAACGGAGAAACATGAGGTGGGTAAAGGAAGCTCAGTTGGCCCTAAGGTATCAATAATGTAAAGCCAAACATGGGTCACGCTGGAAAAAAGTATAATGCTTTTATTTGCAGTTTCAACTATGCTATGAACTCTAGGGAAAGTTTATAGACATTGAGGGTTGAGCAAAAAGTCACTCAGCTGAGAGGTTACCAAATCAAAAGATATCAGCTCAAAAGTAGGTATTTACTAAAATAATGTCTGAGGTTATCTTTTTGGAAAATGCCAAAGTGATGATCTTTTCAAAGTCTAATATTTTAGGAAGGCATTTTTCACTATTATTGAAAATTAACCCCAACCTCATAGAAAAATGGTGAATATAGGATCAGGAATATCTTCAATTTGGGGCTTACCATGAACAAGTGAAAAAACCATCTTACTTAAAATTACTTTTGTTCCTCCAAAGTTAATTGCTATGTTTTCAATCAATTAGCTTTTTTATTAACATATAAATATTCTACATATTTGTGGAGTATAATGTGATTTTTCAACCCAAGGACACAATGTGAAATGATTAATTCAGGGGGATTAATATGCCCATTATGTCAACCATTTGTTATGACTTAGTGTTGGGAACATTCAAAATCCTCTTTTATGGTTACTCTGAGATATATGGTAAATCCTTGTTTATTTTCCCAACTGCATTTTATAACACTAGAAATTGCTCCTTCTATCTGTCTATAGGCTTTTTTCCCTTTATTAACAAAGACTTCTAAAAAAATTCCTCAATTCTTCCCTGCCTCTAGCAGTCATTATTCATCTCTCTTCTTACAAGGTTTTTGTAACATTTTTTTCTTCAACTTTGACATACAAGGGAGACATGTTAACTTCAATTTTGGAGTCTCTGTTTTTGTCATCTGAAAACGAAAATTATACATATTGCTTCATATATAGGTTATTATTTAAGAGCTTCGGGTTCAACTAGTATGCACAAGTCATAGACCCTGATGTACTTTCACTACTTCCTCATGGTCTTGCTCTCCAGTATAAACAGCTTGAACTCCAAAAGCCCTCTTATATGCTCTCAACACTTTGCCTTAGTTCCCCATCTAATACGTATATGCCATTCAAAACCTCGTTTAAAATTTAATCCTCTGCCTACATATGTGCAACTTGATATGAGAATTGGAGAAAAACACAAAGCCCTTCTATCTCATTTTAAATGCAAGATTTCTGTCTTAGTCTGTTATCATGTTGCTAACAGAAATATCTGCAACTGTAATAATTTACTGGGTTGTCAGAAAAGTCATGACACATTTTACATAGAAAAACTATGTCGTGACTTTTCTGACAACCCAATATTTTCAAGACTCATGACGCAGGTGGCTGGAAAGTCCAAAGGCATCACAACATGGTGGAAGGCAGAGCTTTGAAAAGAGCATAACATGGTCAATATCCATGTGGGCTTTGTTTGCCTCATTTCTTCTCTGTACACACCAGAATTCAGTCATGGAGTCCTCTCCTTAATGACATTATCATACCTAATGGTTTTGTCCTGGGACACCATGAAAAAATCAGGTTTTTACATAACACTTTTACGATACCACCAAGCACCAACACATGAACCTTGGAAGGAGAGACAACCACTGCCTGCCAAGATCAAACTCCACAGCATGAACCTTTAGGGGAAAAGGCATTACGCAAACTATAGCTGATATGGAGAGACCCTGAATTCATGAATAACTCAGGGTTGATAGCTGCCTGAGGTTTCTGCCCTCGGGCAAACTTACTGCCACTCCCTGGAGCTACGGGGTTACCTGAAACCTTGAATAGGTTAGACTTCTTGCTTCTCTGCCACCTCCATTTTAGGGGAGATTCTGAATCCCTTCCCCATTCCTAACATCTCGAGACCTCCCCTCCCCAATTTCCCCATAAAAGACCACGTTCAACCCCCTAGTAGGGGCCAGAGATTCACTGTTAACTCCTTTGTGTCCACCAACACAAGAAAGAGTTCTCCTTTCTCTCCTAAGTGCCACTTCTGTTCCTTGACATCTGATTTTCTGCAACATTTGGTGCATTGGCCAGGAAACAAAATAAGACTGGCCCTCTAAGCCACCGATCCCAGGGTCTTTTCCCCCAAGGACAGACGCTACAGTGTGGAGATATAGGCACACCCCCATCTCGTTTGACGGGATCCCTTAGCTGGGATGCCCACCCTGAGGCTGAGCATTTCTGGATTGTCAGACTCTGATTAGAGAGAAGGGCCAACTCCTGGACCCTTAGCATCAACCTTGGTCAACTCTGGTAATCTGGTAAGCCCCGGGGGATCTGTAGAGCCCTAGACCTACTCGAATAGAGTAGAGGAGGAGACTCAATCATTCTTCTTCAGTTGCAGGACCAGCAGTTAGGGTTCATTTGGTAATTGGTTGGTGTGGGGATGGAATGTAGAACCTCTGAATGAATGTGAGTGTTTGTGATGAGCAAATGTGTTTGTGGCTCCACAGCTTCTCACTATGGAGCATGACTGAGTTCATGACTCTGTTTCTGTCTGTCAAAGGCTAAATGGCAAAATTGGTGGTGGGGGACCCAGTCCCTCTCTATAAGTTCAATCTGATGGAGAATTTGTATCTGATTTCTTTTTGCCAAAGAACTACACAAAGCCTACAAGGGACATGGCTAGACAGATGCCTGATTGGTCCCTTCTGGGGGTACCCACCCTTTGTCTGTTGCAACACCATTCACCAGAAGGGGGACACAGGCCAATGGAAGAGTATTCCCCTATAGAGGCAGATAGACCGAGTAACAAATGTCAGGTCACCAATTCTGTCCTCTGAGACTAGGACATGAGTTCCTTGTGACTGGGATTAAAAATGTCCTCCTGGAGCCCATCCTGACCCTCCTACAAGACTTCCACCATGGTGCAAAACCTGCCCACTCTGTCTGGGAAAGGAGAGGACAGGCATCACCCTCTACCTAAACAACCTTCTGTCATTGATTAGCTCAACAAATTTCCATCCCCTTGTCTTCCACCATTTCATTTGCCACCTGCCACAGAAATACCCCTTTACAGCACGAGGGTATCCATCATTGGAATACTGAGAGGATGAACCCCAGAGAGAGACTGCTGTGGTCATTCTGATTGCAGCCCTTGACCAAGGCCCTCCTGCAAACTTTAACAAATTTATCACCTGTGCTGCCTGGCATTTTTAGCAGCAACCCTAGGAGGCTGCACAGCTTCTGAGGCTCTGGGCTAACACCCAATCTCAGGAGCCTCCATCCTTCCAGAGTTTCCCCATTGATCACTTCCTCCAACCAGTGATCTTCTGAGCCTTCTGGGAAGCACAGGATTTTGATAACTGGAGAGGTCAGAGATAGTTGGGATACAATGGGAAAACCTCAATCCAAGTCATCCCAGCCTGCTGTGCTGGACTGTATGCTGACTAATTTTAAAAAGGGCTTCTCTGGTGATCATGGAGTTACAATAAAACAAGAAAAGTTGAGAGCCCTCTGTGAAGGTGAATGGCCCTCTTTCAAGGTTGGATGGCCACCACAGGGAACTTTACATCTTCCTACCATGTGGGCTATGTACAACATTGTTACTTGCACCCCCAGCCACCCTGAGCAGTTTCCCTATATTGAAACCTGGCTACAGATAGTCCAAGTCATTCTGCCCTGTGCACAAATCTGAGGGGAAAACCAATGCACTATTTTGGCCATCCATGTCATGTCGCCAGAGCCAAACTCTGTCCAAAAGAAACTCTTGGCTCCAATACTGCAGGGTCTCCCAGAAGAGGAGCCATTAGCAGCTCCATCCCCATATGTTCTGGCTGAGCCAGTAATCAAAACCCCACCCCCATCTGTTTACCCGGGGCCTGAAGAGCAGCCTGAGGAGCCAGTGTCATCTCCACCAACCATCCTGAATTCCATGCCCAGATTCTGCCTCACCCACGTCACTTAGTGAGCCACTGCAACCCCAGGAAACCTCACTCTTCAGATGCCCCTTTGGGAGACCCAAGGATCCCCCCAGATAGGTGCAGATGGGGCTATTATGGAATGCAGAGCAACTCTCTACTACCAGCCCTTCACCACTATCAATTTGTTTAATTGGAAATACTACATCCCCTCCTACTCGGAACAGCCCCAGGCAATGATAGATCTCATGGAGTCTATACTGTAAACCCACCAGCCTACCTGGGATGACTGTTGGCAACTACTCCTCAACCTAGTTAACACAGAGGAGCACCACAGAGTCCCTGTGGCAGCAAAGAAATGGCTATAGGAGCATGCCCCCAGCTATGTAGTAGATTCTGAGGTTTGGGCCAGAACTTCTTTTCTAAATGAAAAGCCTAACTGGGATTTCAATACTGAGGGTGGCTGCACCCACCTCAGCAAGTATCAAAAAGGCACTCTTGCAGAGAATGGAAGCCAAGTGCAAAGAATCCTACCAACACGGCAAAAACTACAGAAATAATTTGGAAGACGATGAGTCACCAGGACAGTTTTATGAGAGGTTCTGAGAGGCATACTGGATCTATACTCCATTTGATTCTGAGAGCTCCAAAAAGCAGCAAATGATTAATGCCACCTTTGTCACCCAATCGGCCCCTGACATCTGTAGAAAACTCCAAAAGCAGGAAGGCTTTGCTGGGATGAATCCTAACCCAGCTCTTGGAGACTGTTAATCAAGTTCATGAACTGAGACTGAGAGGAAAGAAAGGAAGCAGATTGGCAGATAGCAAAAGGTGACCCTGTTGGTCACTACAGACAACCAGATGCCCCACCCAGTGGAAGAGGGGGGCCCAAAACCAACTGCCCCAAGCTTAGACCAACCCAGAGCACATACTGCAAAGAGGATGGACACTGAAAAGACAAATGCCCCAAGGGGAAGACAAACCAAGGAAGAGCAACCAGAAGCCCACCAGGATCCCCTAAGACTTGCCACCAAGATCCCCCAAGACCTCCTAGCCATGATGAAATCAGAATAGGACCGACCAGGCTCTATGATAGGTCAAGGTAGGGGGCCAACCCATAACATTTATGGTAGATAGTGGTGCCAAACACTCCACTGTAACACAGCCTCTGACTCTTCTATCAGGCCAAAAAGCTACTATCATGGGAGCCACTGGAAACCCCAGAACCCAGTCCTTCTTGTAGGCAAGAAGCTGCCAATTAGGGGGACATTTTGTTACCCACAAGTTCTTGCACCTACCTGATTGCCCAGTCCCATTGCTAGGAAGGGACCTATTGACTAAACTTACAGGGTGAATCAGCTTAGACTCATCAGACTCAGCTGCTTTAACCATCAGTCCTGCCAAAATCCTAACTGCAACAATGCCCTGGGAGGAGGAATGGCAAATGCCCACCCCCAAGACACCTGGTGGAGATGATGAGGTCTGGGCTGAAGGGAGCCCACCAAGGATAGCAATTAAACACCCACCTATAGTGGTCAAGCTAACACTTCTGGCTCAGCCTGTGTACCTTCAACAGTACCTGATAAGCTGAGATGCTAGACTGGCCATAATGAAGCACATTGACTGGCTTAGAGAAGCTGGAATCTTGGTCAAATGTCAGGCTCCCTGGAACACGCCCTTCCTCCCTTTGAAGAAGGGAACCACTAGAGACTATTGGCCAGTCCAGGACTTGTGAGCTGTGACTGCCACTACAGTGTCCTTACAGCCCACTGTACCCAATCCATATACTTTGCTGAGTACCTATGGAGTCTGAATGGTTCACTTGCCTGGATCTCAAAGATGCTTTCTTTTGCCTATGACTAGCAGTCATCAACCAACTGATATTTGCCTTTAATGGGAAGATCCAGACACCCAAAAGAAAACTCAGCTCTCATGGACTTGGGTCCCCCAAGGGTTCAAGAATTCCCTGACTTTGTTTAGGGAAGCATTTGCTACTGCCTTGGAAAATTTTCCAAGCCAAGAAACTAGGTACACAAACATGAGCCCAGGGATCTCATGTGGGTTAAAAATTGAAAAAAATAATTACCACAGCCCATCTGGTTGGGGCCATACATTGTTGTGCTTGTTGCCCCTACTGCAGTTAAGTTTGTAGGGCTTGCCCTGTGGATCCACTACTAGCAAGTGAAGCAAGCCCCAGCACCAGAGGACCCTGGGACCTGGACAATAAAAAAATAAAAAACTACCCTGAGCAGCCAACTAAAATAACCTTCCAGAGGACCAAGATCAAGACTGCATCCCTACCACAGCCACTCCTGGGCTGGCTGCTCTATGTATGGTAGAAGCTTGAAAAGTCTACAGCCCTGCTTTGGTCACTCCAGATGCTGACCAATGTATGTACGGCAGTAGCTTGAAGACAGCAATGTATGACACCCCCACAATACCTTTGCAATTTCCTACTCCTAGCCCTTCTCATAGTACTGGCTGTGCTTCTCTCCATTGGCCTGGCAGTGGTGGCCCCAAGGAGCTGGAGGTTATGGGAGAGGCTTTTGCTAGCAATATTATACCTCCTGGTAATAGAAACCTTGATAGGCCTAAGATGCCTGGGTTAACTTACTTTAGGCATTTTCATTGGGGCTCTGTTCCTAATACCAATTTTGTTTTAATTATACTCATGACTCTGGCCGTTGCTCTTTTTACCGAACCTGATAGGTGCTTAACCCCCCCATTCCCTCAAATGGTGCAACCAAATCATCCAGCAAGCCACTATCTGGCCATGACCAGCCACCTACCTACCAGTGATAGCCCACCTGCCCGGGATTTACAATCCCATAGTCATTCCAGGGCTCCTGAGACAGCTGGGATTTGTGCACCATGAGTAGGGCTACAAGAGGACTTGCCTTGACTTGGTTAGCCTCCAAAAGTGCCAGGACAATAGAACAATCTATTTTGTAGGTAACAGTTCACTTAAGTAATAAGAAGCATTTTTAAAAAACGATATACTGTGGAAATTAACTATATGCACCAGTTTTAGCTAAGGTGACTGCTATCTCCAATTCTAGTACTTTTCTTGCAGAGAGATTCTTAGTATTTTGACTTATAGCTTGCATTCCAAGAATCTCAGTACTTACATATATCATAGAGGTTGCTTATATTTGACCGATACAACATAATAAACAGAACCAGCTCCATGGCACTGCTTAAGAGAAGTCAGATCTCTCATGACAACCATGGTTCAAATCCCTGACTAAATTAGCCTGAAACATGCCAAGCGTGGGGGTCAGTACCCAAGACTGTACAGATGGGAGGACTGGTGGGAGGGAATCACTGTATTACTAGACCCTGTAGTGAAGGGCATCTCCTCTCTCTCTCTCTCTCTCTCTCTCTCTCTCTCCCATTCTCATACCTACATGCATATGCTCTATCATGAGAAAAGAAACAAGGAAGACATAAGAAAAAATGATTAGCTCTAATATTCTAGCATTAACATAATCACATTATAACTCTACATCTCATTATAAAAAATATTTTTTAAAGAATTATTTTTATTTAACTTTATTTATTAATTTTTAATTTGACCAGAGTGGAACAGAGTGAGAGAGAGAGAGAGAAATTGAGAAAGCAAGCCACCAGGTCTGGGATTCAAACTGTGGTTGGCCATGTGGGAGTCCAACACCTTAACCGTCATGCCGTCAGCCAGCACTTTATTAAAAAAAATTCTAACCACAGTCATAATTTAATTTATAATCTACTTTTATATAATCAGTTGACAATTTTTTTCTTCTTTTGCATTTGTTGGGAAGGGTTAGTGAATTTATTTCATTTTAAGAAAAACCTAATCTAGAGATACCATGCATTTTGAATAGAAATAGAGGGGTCCAAAGAAAGCAGTGCAGCTAAAATGTGACACTACCTAAGGCTGACCCATAAGCTAGGGTTCCCGGTTCACATGGAGAAATCTTCCTGGGTATGTCAAGCATGTTGCCCATGCTCAATGACTAGCTGAAGCTGGGGTCGGAACATGGCAATGGAATCTTGTTAGAGTGATGTCTCTCTCATTGAGAAAAATAAATAAATTAAATTTTCAAAAAATAGAATATAAGTAGATATAGAATAATAGGTCTAGAAATTTTCTGGAATTTAAAAAATCAATTTTGTCACATTAAAGCAATTTTTGTAATTTGAAAAAAAATATTTTTTTCTGCTTCATTTTAAATAAAGGAAAATGAAAGTATTATTTTATATAGAAAAAAGTCTTTTGAACAAACTGTATAAAAGAAGAGAAAATAAATATAAATATGATGAAAATGAATAAGATTTTTGACTGTTATGGTTTTTTTTATAAATTATCTTGCATTTTTTGAAAACTTTGATGTCTATTGCTTAAAAATTTTGTTGTCTATTGCTTAATTCAAAATCTTCAAATACATATCGAGGTTTTTTTTTTTTTTCTTTTTTTTTTCTTTTTAGAGGGTTTTGCTATAGAGCATGTGTGTTTGCCAATAAGACAGAGACAGAAAGACAGAAAGTGAGAAATCACCCCCCCCAAGGGGGGATGGCTATGCCGCAATCCCTCCTCCTCCATTCTCTTCTCTGGATCTTGGGCATGCATGCACAGGAGGCTGGCGTGAGTTTAAGCCACCAGGTCCAGGGTTTGAACCACAGTCAACTACGTGGGAGTCCAGCAATATAGCCATTACACCAACTGCTGGTACCCAAATACATATGAGTTTTAAGACTGATATAAGGTCAATAATTATTTGTAATGTATGATAGACATTTTTATTAATTATATACCAGTGTAGATATTTAGAGGACTCTGTACAGAGGACAGACACTTAAGGCTTAATGCTTTGCATGCTGCAGTCTTGAACTTTTTTTCTTTTTTAATTCATGATAGAATGCAAGCATGCATGAGAGAGAGGGAAAGA
>NW_006203784.1:33821-61046 GCF_000334495.1 Tupaia belangeri chinensis
ATCCTCCACAGGTCCTAGTTATGCTGTGATCCTCTTCCTCCAGTCCTCCAGCCTGCCGGGATCAGGCTATTGAGCATACTTGTGTACACCCAGCATGTTTGTAGGCTGACGGTCTGGGGACTCAAACCACACTCAGCATATGGCTTCCAGTTCTGCAGTTCAGAGGCTACTAGCTGTGCCATGGATCCTAGCCCCTGTCTTAAAATTTTCAATAAGTTGATCTTAAATGACAGCTATTCAAATGTTTCCTTGGGTTCCCTCACAACTGTCACCAGGAGAGGCTTGTTAATTTGTGAAAGAAGTTTATTTTGTTTAGTATCTAGTACTGGAAAGTAAACAAGCTGGTAATTGGCAACATTTTAGCTTCTTAAAGGAAACAACTCACCTCTATAGGAAAAAAGATAAGTAAATAAGCAGAAGATTTTCTGAGCTCTAAGAACTGGGAACCTATATGTAAGGAGACTGACAAATACTGATAAAAATAAAGGTCATTAAAGAAATGAATATCCCTGATGGCTAAGCAACACCAAGAAAACTGTCCCAGATCTGTCCGCTGATGTTGCTTCTAGGCAAACATAAGTATCTTCAGTTCCATGTTCTTCATCTAAAATCTCAAGGGGAATTGCTGACAATCATATATGGACAATATATCTTTCTTGCTGCTATAAATGTTGCTGTGATTGACCATTAATTTCAGCACTGTAGAATTTCAGATCTCTCAGAGTAAAATGTGTACTTGCTTGAACAGCAAGATAGAGAGGAAAAAAATTGGTAATAAGCAGAAGGAAAAAAACAAATATACAAAAAAAACCCTTGATTAAAGACAAAATGACTGGTTGCATCAGATTTTGAAAGAAGATAAGAAAACATAACTGTGTTTGTAGATGGTTAGAAGGAAGTGAAGTTTATTTACCTTGATTTACTACAGCAACTCTTGTCTGAAAAATTTCTCACGATCCTATATCCTATCCAAAGTCTAAGATTCCGATATTTTGGCATTATTATATAAACAGATTTTTGTTCTCAGTGACGCATTAGTGTAAATATAATAGGTAAAAACTACTTTCCTAGAAAATATACAGTAACCCCTACATGTTATCAGATTGCAATGGATCTAAACATCATTTTATAAGTATATCTATCTATCTCTCTCTATATATGTATATACTATATAGATATAGTATGCATGACTTGCATAATTACCAAAAAATAGCTATAACTTCAGAATCCTAAGGGCAAAAAGCAAGGGTCTAGAGTGATTAATTTAAGCAGAACATTTAAGAGTTCAGATTGTCAGATTGTCAAAAAAAATTTTTTTTTAATAAAAATCCCTTGGAGAATGACTGACTTATAAAAACCACATAGATAAGCTCCTGTAAGACTACAATGGCCAACTTATAGCATCAAATAAAACCTCATATTATCTCTGGCCAAAATTTATCTACAAAGAAAGCTTTCGATGTAAATTTGTGAGCCAATCATCCCAATAAAGTAGAGTTTTGAATAGTGTACATCGTCATTCTCTTTGTGAGTGCAAAAAAAGTCACTGGAGGGAGGGTATGTCTGAAGTTTTTTAAAAAACAGAGAGAGAGATTATATAATTGTTTGTATGTAGTGGTAGGAGAGCCTTCCAGAACAACAACAGTAAAAGATAAGAGGGCATGCTTAAGACTTAAGTAAACATGTGTAACATGTAGTAACCTTGTAACCAATTTCTATAGCAACTCTGTAGTTTTAGGTACCTCTGAGTATCTAACAGTCCAGTAGCCCAGTGCAGCACCTGCATAATTCTGTAGCAACATTATCACATAAGTTATCCAATAAAAAGTGTGTATAACCATATAGGGGAGACAACAAAAATAAAATGAATATAAGGGAGAGACCCCAAAATATGGGATTTGGCCTTTGAATACGAATCTGCTGAGCCAGTGTTGGCACTAATAAATCACTGTCTTCCTACGAAAGGCCTCAGCATCCTGTCTCTCTCTTGCTGAATATCCTGTTACATGTGCATTTGTGTGTACATATATTTGTGTGTGTGTATGACAGGACTTCAAAAGTTTTGGGAAATTTTTAAATTCTTATTACTATCATAGTGGTCTTAATACACACGCATAGATTGCTGTCATTCCCATTAAGATATAGAGTCTTGGGCTAGTGAGGTGGTTAAGGTGGATGGATCCCACCTGGCCGACAGTGCAGTTTGACTCCTGGACAATGCTACTTGAAAAACATACCTGGCATGTGTATGTGCATGCCCAAAAGCTTGAAAAGGAGACACAGAGAAGGGATTGTGGCATGACCATTTGCTTTCTCACTTTTTTTCTCTCTGTCTGTCTGTCTGTCTGTCTGCCAAATGCATGTACCCTGTAACAAATTAAAAAGCAAAAACAATAAAGAAACAGTCTTTATGTCCTCTCCTTGACTTTTGGATAACACTGTTACTGTCTGTGTGCAAAGATGAAAACGATGCTGAGTGACTCCCAAGGCTAGGTTTTAAAAAAAATTATATACCAGGGTCATTAGATGGCTTAGTGGTTATGTTGCTGGACTCTCCCATGGCTGGCTGCAGTTAGAGTCCAAGACCTGGTGGCTTAAAACTCACACTGGGCATGTGTGTGTGTGAGCCCAAGATCCTGGGAGAAGAAGGGATTGCAGTGTGGCCAAACCTAGCTGGGGGATGATTTTTCACTTTCCTTCTCATTTTTTCTCTCTCTCGCTCTCTCTCTCTCTCTCTCTGGTGAGTGCACATAATCTAAAGCAAAAATTTCTAAAATAAAAATAAATAGTGGTATGCATTCATTCTCTATCTCTGTCATTTTAGATGGTGACTTTGGAGTCTAGAGTCAAATTCTTAGTAGAATTCTGGCTACTCAGCAGCTACCATGCTGGAAATGTCCCACGAAGAAGCCACATAGGGATAGAGGGATTGGCTGAGGAGTCCTAGCAGGTCTGCCCTCCGGTTCTGAGACTTTCCAACTCAGATACAGGGATGTGAGTGAACCTTCAGATGGTTTCGTACCTATCTCTGTCTAAAAGTCACCACATAAGAGACCCCGGTAAGGAATGCTTGAATTCAGTCATGCCTGGAATGACATAAAAAACCCGAGGTGATTTGGAGTTTGGGTTTTCTTTCTAAACATCAATTGAGTCTAAGTTTCCATAGACGTTAACGTGATTATTCGCCTGTACGATACTTTCTCCTAAGATAGAAGGAAATGGAGATAGTAATGCAAACCCAAGAAGTCAGGGAATTATAGCTATTTCAGAGAAAAGTAATACAAAATACAAAAGGCTTGAAATATAGGTCCTAAAGAAAAAAGTTCAATGACATTAAGTCCAATAAAGAGAAAAGAAGGGCTGGCCGGTGGCATGGTGGTTAAGGGCACTAGATTCCCACATGGCTGACTATGGTTCGAGTCCTGGTTCTGGCAGCTTGCTTTCTCACTTTCTCTCTCTCTCTCTCTCCCATGCACACATGCTCTATCCCTCTCTGATCAAACTAAAATACATAAATAAAGTTAAATAAAATAATCCTTTTAAAAAAAGAGAAAATAAATATTTAGGATCTAAATAAATACCTTAAAAATAACTCAGTATGTATTCTGGCTATATTTGGGCCATTATCTTTATTTTTTCGTTTGCTGTTGGGTGTGTGTGATTGCTATAGACAGAGACAGAGAGAGAGGTAATGTGAAAGAACACCCCTTAGGGGAAAGAGGCATGCCACAATCTCTTGTCCTCCATTCTCACGATTTTGGGCAGGAACACACACAAACCTGGTGTATTTTTCAAACCACTGGGTCTGGGACTTCAACTACACAGTTGGCTATGTGGGATACTGTTACTTTAACCTCCATACCATCTTCTTTTTTTTTTTTTTTTTTTTTTCGGTTTTTGCTATAGGGTGCGTGTGCTCACCAGAAAGACAGAGAGACAGAAAGAAAGAAATCACTCCCCCAGGGGGGATGGCCACACCACAATCCCTTCTCCTCCATTCTCCTCTCAGGATCTTGGGCACACACGCACACGTGCCTGGCGTGAGTTTAAGCCACTGGGTCCCAGACGCCAACACGGTCACCTACATGGGAGTCCAGCGACATAACCATTACGCTAACTGCTGGTCCCTCCCATCTTCTGACCTTGAATAATCTTTAAAATGAAAACTGATTACACTTAATCCTTTCCACAAAAAGTGCACTGCAGGAGTCTAGAGATCCTATGGTGGATTCTGTTAGGAGCACTGGCTGACATCGTTCACCTCTCATTTCTTTGTAACCTATCTCACGGGTTGAGATTTACAACAGATAGATGTAAATTTCTTTTCACATTGAAATTATACAGACATTTGATATAATAAACCTTGCTGGCTTGCTCTTTTAAGGAACTGAGACCTAGCCTTATTATTGGAGAGAAGGGATTTGGTCTTCAGCTGCATTTTAGTAAGTTCTGGTAAGGATGGAGCAGGAACCGTAAACCTGGAGGGAAGGTGCTTTGTCACAACAAAGAGCAGAAGGTTTGGCACATTCACATGTCACCCAAGTTTCAAGTTTTCCACTGCACGGTTAATTTGCTATAATTTACTACAATTTAATAGAAAAGGCTGGTGACCTAAGCTATGTGGCACTCAACATTCTCCATGTTAAGGTATGGGCTCTGTTATAATAGAGCTTTGACTTGTAAGTGGAAGGAAAACATATTTGGGGCTTCTAAACACTAAAGAAATTTTTTGCTTAGACCAGTGTTAAATCTTGTGCTAAACTTACAAAGGAATTCAAATTCATATAACTTGAATTTTATTCACAGAGGATATCCTAATAGAGAAATACTTCACTTTGTTCTATTAAACTGTCTTAAATTTCTTGGTTTAAACAGCTACAGTGCTTGAATAAAACAATGTTAAATTCTAAAAAAAAAGAAAAACATACAAGAATTGAAGAAAAACATGTACCCTTTGAAGTGGAAAGTAATATATAATAGAATAATTGAGAGGATTTGGGGGGATGGTATAAGTGTGGTCAGAACTACACTGTCATAAAGTTTTCACATGGTTCATGAGAAGGAAATTTAGAATTAATTAAATATATTCCACCTACATCATAAATGAAGGCATGTCAAATCAAGTGACTTCCATGATTGTACATTAAATTGTAGAACCAAAAATAGAACCTAGCTCTCTGGGATCTCAGTTTTCTCTTTAATCATTTTGCTATGACTTACTTTCTGTTTCTTCCCACTTTTAATCAAGAAAGTCATTTTCACTAAAACTAATGAACAAATGTCTACAGTCAGTTCAAGGCTAATACAGAAATATCCAAACAGAAAAATCAAGAGCTGAGGCGTATGGTAAAAAACACATGGTGGTACTACCAGACTCTAAAAGTATTCGGGATTTGGTATCCAACTTTCAGCAAGTTAAAAACCCTTTAGTTGTACCTTTGGGACGAAGCAGAAAGATGACATAGGCTCAGACCATCACAGATGATATGCCTCTCACAGTCACCATCAGGATACAGAAGCTGAGTGATGAGGTTTATTCTGTTCTATTATCCAAATTGCTGGCTTTGATCAAGATAATGGAGATAATTGACACTAGTGTCTTAATAGTAAATTGAAAGAACTACCCTGTTGTTTTGATTTTGTGATAATGAACTCTAAAGGATGCCTTTTTCACATGCCACACAGATGGCAGATTGTATCTCAAAAGGTTTTTCTGTCTAACTATCCAAGATAAATACTAAATAATGTCATTATCATTATGCAAAATCAGAATAATGTGAAGATTCAGGTATATGAATGTACAGCAACATCGTACTTACCAAAGCTTTTACTGAGCCAGCTTGCATCCCTGCAACATGAAAACAAAATTAATTCTGCTTAAGATAACATAAGTGATGCTATAATTGAGAAAATCTTTACAATACAGCTTGTGCAATGACAAGAGGAAGTATAAACCATTTTTTACTTGGTTAGAAAATGGTTCAAAGGCAAAGAGATGCAAAGCCCTTGGAGACTTGCAACAACCTGTAATGAGGGCAACAGCCATCACACAAGAAATATAACAGATGGCAGCATGGTTGCCTCACTCAGATGCAGGTCACAAAATAGATGGTTTTAGGATTTAATATGTACACTACATGAGTGTGATGACTCCTAGGTCAGGTAAAATAGAAATAAAATACAAGGGAACTTGAAAAAATTCATGGAAAAATAGAATTTAAGTGTAAGTTTGTTTTTGGTGCTAATTTTTTTTTTAAATCCATGCATGCTGTTTGTTTGTTTGATTTTTAGAATATGTATTTTTCCATGAACTTTTTAAAGGCCCTTCATAGTACTAAAATTATAAAAACTGTTATTAATCTTTTCACCTTAATATACATTACTCTGTTCAAGTTTAGAGTTACTAATCAGTATGAGCCTAGAATTTAAGGTCCGTGGGAAAACAGAATGTGCTTTGTCCAATGTTATTAAAATGACAATACATAGTAAATATTAAAAAATATGTACTTATTATTTGAATTAAATTAAGATACAATAAGAAATAGTAGAGTGGATTTATAAATAAAATTCATTGTCATTGTGTCCAATTGCAAAGGGACTTAAGTTGACTTCTATTTATAGCTCAACAAAAAGAACAAAAACTGTATGAAATATAAAAACAGCATTGGTTACCCTGCTAAGTAACTAAGGCAGGAAAGACATGGGGTGGACAAGGGAAGCAATATCCAAGAGGAAATGCAAATGTGGTTATTTATTATTTATGCCCTCTTTTTCTCTCAGATGCATTTTACTTTTACTCATCTGAGGTCATAGAAGCTCACCTGAAATTGCGGCACAGAGTATGTGGTAGCCTTGTTAACATGGGAGGCAATAATTAAAATGTAGAAATTTCAGGGCCAGTAGGTGATGTGGTGGTTAAGACACTGGACTACCACCTGGTTGACTGTGGTTCAAGTGTCAGACCTGGAAGCTTGACACTCATGCTGTGTGTGTGTGTGTGTGTGTGTGTGTGTGTGTGAGTGTGTGTGTATATGCCTGTCCAAAATCCTGAGAGGAGAATGGAGAAGAAGAGATTGTGGCATGGTCATCCCCCATGGAGAGTGATTTCCCACTTTCTGCCTGTCTCTCTCTCTGAGGAGCATACATTCTATAGCAAAACCCTATCTTTAAAAACAATAAATAAAAGATAGAAAAAAAATGTAGAAATACCAAGAAGGCATTACTTGGACAAAATTCTAGACCAAAGAGATCATTGGAAGGGTAAAGTGGACATTTTACCCAAGTTTGTTTGCAAGGCATTTGGTGAATCTTAAATTGCTCTCGTCTAATTAATCTGCTAAGAGAATAAACAAGGAGGTTGAGCATTTGAGTAACTCACAAACCTAAGAACACACACATATAGTTTAGGACATTTCCAGAAAGTACATCTGTAGGAAACACTCAAGCTTGGGACCAGCAGAAGGTGAAATGGTTATGTCGCTGATCTCCCAAGTCGTTGACCATGGTTCGAGTACCAGATGTGGCAGCTTAAAACTCATGCCAGGCGCATGTGCGTGTATGCTCAAGATCCCAAGAGGGGAGTGGAGAAGTTATTGCAGCATGGCCATCCCCCCTAAGGGGTGATTTATTGCTTTCTGTCGCTGTCTCTTTGGTGAGCACACATGTACTATAGCAAAAATCTTTCCAAAGGAAAAGAAAACACTCAAGCTTACAATTAAAACCCAGAAGGACAGCTTGTTACCTTAGGTTACTTATACATCAAAATAAAACAGCTGAAGAAGGCTCACGTCATCTCCATTATTCTTCTATCAAGCAGACATTTTGTCTTCCAGAAAAATCAGATTTCCCCTGAAGGAAAATACATGAACTTTAGACCATGAAAATCTTTGATATACAGCATCTAACATTCAACCAGAAATGATTGGATAGACAATATTAAGCAGTTCTGATTTTCAATTATTATCTAACAGGTAATCTCAAAGTATAGTGATTTGAAACAACAAACATTTTACATATCCAATGTTTCCATGTATCAGGCATTGGTGCAGGGATGACTGGTCATTTTATGAAGTTGCAGGTGGACTGTTGCAGGTGGATTGTAGATGAGCTGCAAACATGGCTATGGCTTCTGAGGGGAGCTGAGTATCACTCCATGTAGACTCAAGGCAGGTGTTGATTGTGTCAGAATAAGTATTTGGTTTTCCGGAAAGTCATGATGTATTTTTCAGTTCTTCTATGCAAAAATGTTTCATAACTTTACCAATAACCCATAGAAAGACATGAGCAGACAAAGGAAGTCTGTTGGCTCCACCCATGTTAAACACTCAAACTTCCCTTTTACAGTTTGGTGGTTGGAACATCCTACCACTCAAAACAGGGGAGGAGCTTACATAACTTGAAGGGATTTTATATAACTTGGAGCATGCTCAGTGCTGAGCTTGGTTGCCCTCCAGTGACCTTTAGCTCATTAACATATCATTTAAATTGCTTCATAGGACATTATTATCAAACAAGACCCAGCTGGGGCCTTGTATATACTGAAAAAATAAAAGAGGAGCCCATTCTGAAACCTGAACTCTGGTATCTACCCTTAGAGACAGCCCATTTCTACCTCTCACCAGTGTACTTTTGTTTTCATTTTCCCCTGCTTTGTAATTTTATTTTACTACAAAGTTTTGTTGTTCTACTAGATGTAGGTGTTTTGTGAGGTTTCTTCATCTTCAGAAGGGTGGGTTGAACAGTGATGCAGGGAGTTGGAAAGGACACAGACACTGATGTCATGTTGTTTGTTGGCAGAGTTAGTGAACTCCCACAAAGCCCATAGAGGCATTCACAAGCACTTCTTCCCTCTTGGAGCTAGTACCACACGTGGAGAATGCTCACAGGACAGCTTTCTCTCACTCAGAGCTCACAAAGTGCAGAACTAAGTTGAATTGAGCCAATATCAAGCTGAGCCAAGGCTGAGAAAAAGCCAAAGCCGTCAGGGCTCACCAGGCTGAACCAAGGCTGAGCTGAGCAGGGAAGAGCTAGCTAGCAGGGAAGAGCTAGCTGACCAGGTGCTCGCTTCTCTTTAAGGGGCTGCAGACGATAGTGGTTCAGTGCCAAAACCAAACTGTCTCATGTGCATGTGAGTGTCATATTCAATGACATTAAACAGCAAAGTCATAATTACATAGCAAATGCACAAGTGCAGTACAACTAATAATATAAGCTATTTATCTGTGGTCTTCAAACATGATAAAATAGGAGATGAGGGAACCAGACTAAAGCTTCCTGACCCCATTTGTAACACAATATGTTTCTTGGCTAAATTCATTCTTTCAAGAATACAAAAAGTGAACAAGAGAGTTGCTTAGGATACAAAATTTAAATAGGAATCATTCTCAGGGTGATGAAAGTACAGGTTTAGTAGTCCCAAGGCGTAGAAATTGAGTGCAAGATTCCTTTTTAAATTTTTAAAAGTAAGCCAGAGAGAGCATGCACTCACCTGAGACAATCAGACAGGAAGGAGATGAAGAAATCAATAGAGTGTGGTCATTCCTCATCCCTTCTTCTCCATTTCTCCACCTAGTTAGTATTTGGGGCACACATATACATCTGGCATAATTTTCTAGCTACTGGGACTAGGTTTAGAACTGTGTGGTCAGTCATGTAGAATCTAACTCTCTAATCTACTAAGCCACAGGACCCACACAAGGACACTTTCCTTTATAAAGCCTTACCTCCATTTGCAAAGTTCTTAAATTAACTTTCTTAATTCTCTCCTGCCCCATTCCAGGCATCTTTCTTACTACTTGTCCTTTGTCTGACCTCTGATTCGAAATGTACAGTGTGGTATTTCCATGTGGCATGACTTAGGTTTTCTTGCAGTACAGTGTTTCAGGATATATGGAATACTTACATGGAGACTGAAGCTTCAAGGTAAATTTTTATTCCAAGGAATCCAGGTAAAAGCCCCATCACCATTTCTAACCTATCTTCAAATTTTGTAGTGTCATTTCCAATATTTTATTGAATACACAGTAGGTCATTAAGGTCCAGGAAGTTTCAATGGCAGGATACAAAGATATCCCCTGTCAACAAGATGATTGTCAAGTACTTCAGGTTATTTTTAAAAATGCCATTTGGATAATTAATCAAAAACAAGCTGGAAAAGAAACATCTAAAAGTGGTTGTGGTTTTAAAATAATTAGATAGGAACTTTTGTTAAAGAAATATAATCAATGTTTTTAAGAAAATAAGAAAAGGTAAAGAATTTCACCAGTAAATTTTAATCTGTAAAATACATGGTAAAATTATAGAAAAGAAAATGAAATAACTAATATTATGAATTTAATTGTTGAGTATAAATGACCACTAACACCAGAATAGCAGATTAGTCATCCAAATTGAAATGGAGACAGGAAAAAAATATATACAGGACAAAGAATGAAAAAAATATAATGACAGTGTCCTAACATCCCATAATTACAATAACAGAAAGAAAGGATAGAGATAATGTAACTGAAGCTTACTTTGTGGTGCCAGTATGTGTTTTATAACAAAACTTTACAAGAATACGTTAAGGAAACCATATTATTCTCATGGATATTACACAACAGGGAAAAAATAAGCTACTACTACTTTATGCAACAGGGATGTGTCAATCTCAACACATACTATTGAGCAACATCAGCCAGACATGAAAGCATGCTCAGAATATGTGTCTACAATTATAAACTGCAATTTAGGCAGAACTATTTTGAGGCAAGAGAAGTGTGAATCATGATTACTGTTGAATTGTAATGGCTATAAGGAGGACTGAAGAGGAGGACTTCTAAAGAGCTATACACTTTTCTCTATGAGTACTATATTTCAACATACAGGTTCATTTTAACATAAGACTTTCTGAAAACTGAGACTCTCTCACATTGATGGTGTGATAAAATATGCCATGACCACTTATAAAGAGTTTGGTTGTTACTTAAAAAGTTAAACGTATACTTAATGAACAAACACAACAATGTCACTCCAAGGTATTTACCCAAAACAAATGTAATGTATATTTCCATAAAGGTGTTTATAATAGCTTTTTAATATAATAAGTAAACACTTGAAACATCCTGATGTCCTACAACAAGAGAAAATACATTGTCATGTTAGAACACTACTCATGTTAAAGAGGAATAAATGATTGATCCAGTAGAAACATGGATGAAGTTCAAAACCATTAATCTGTGGGTCTTACAGGTGGCATGCTGGTTAAAGGCGCTGGATTCCCACATGGCCAACCATGATTCAAGTCTTGGACCTGGCAGCTTGCTTTCTCCCTTTCCCTTTCTCTCTCCCTCTTTCTGTCTCTGGTCAAATTAAAAAATAATAACAAATGGAATTAAATAAATAAATATATATTTTCTTTTAAAAAAAAGAACCTTAAGCTGAGAGAAAGAGAGATGTCAAGAACAACAGATTACACACGGTATGAATCCACATGAAACTCTAAAACTGACAAAGTAATCTCTAGTGACAGATGGCAGACCAGTATGTCTGGGACCAGGTATCTTTACAGGTGGCTGAGAAGAGCCGTCTGTAGAACTAAAAGTTAATAGGAATATTATGTGCATTATGCTGCCTAGTGGTAACACATATGGATAAAGTTTTCAAATCTTATCAAAATGTACAATTCATGTGGTTCCTTTTGTTAAAAGTAAATTACATTCAATAATGATTTTTAAATATATATGTTTATATGTAACATATACAGGTCTATAAATATATGAATAAAGTAAAATGATTAAAAATATAAAGTTTAAAGAGTAAAAGTAAAAAAATAAATAAACCTTCAATTTCAGGGGCCAGTGAGTTGCATGAAGGTTAAGGTGCTGAATCCCACATGCCCAACTGCATGGTTTGAGTCCAGGACCAGTGGCATGAAAGTCATGTCAGTCATGTGTGCATGCATGCCCAAGATACTGAGAGGAGAATAAAGGAGAAGGGATTTTTATGTGGCCAAATCCCCTGGGAATTGAGTTCTCACTGTCTGCCTCACATCTGTCTCTGGCAAGTGTATGTGTCCAATAGCAGAACTGAAAAACAAGAACCCTTCAAATTCAGCTTATTCAACATCCTTCTGCTTTGTTACAAAGGAAGTCTACTTAATACACTGTTACTTTGAATCTTCTAATACCCAGTTGTTCTGCACACACACACACAAAATGAACAAGGCTAAGATTTTTTTTTATCAGTTTAAGCCAATAAAGCAAAACATCAACTGAAAGAAAACATGTAGTTGTAATAAATATTACCACAGATAATAACCTGAAGGGAAAGAATGATTTGTAGTTCAGATAGCAGCCATCTGGGCTGTTTGTTTTTTTTGTGCCTTTCAACCACAAAGAAATGTTCATTTCCCAAGGAGACCTGAAAATCAAGATGGATTGACAGCTTTCATTTTTAAAGTAAAAAATGTTCAAAGGCACTCCTGTGAGGACACAGTAAACAAGCAACATTATCAGACCGTGATTCAATTCAACTTTGTCCTACTATGCAGAAAAAAGTGAGGAAAGCATACATAATTACAACTTGTTCACTAAAATCTCTTTTAAAAGAATCCCCCGTTGTATCACACAATTTGAAATCAACTCACACTATAGTATAGGCCTAATGTCAATCAACAATAAAATTTCAATAAAATATTATTCTCCTGAGCATCAAATCCCTTCTCCAAACACTGTGACAAAAAGTTTTCTTGATAATAGATTTTATTTCAAATCTTTCAGGTTGACCTCAGCCTTTGCCTTTATTTGACAATGAGAGGAACCACCTGTTTTCTGTAAACAAATTCCAATTGATAAAGGAAATGAAAAATTCACACAACTCATACTAAGATGTCTCTTTGAGTGTTGTAGTATGTGTATCCAATGTATGTGAAGGCTCAGAGGAAAACAGGAATTCTAGGCAGTAAAAACAATGGGAATAGCCACAATTTAAAAAGCAGCAGGAAGATAAATGTAAGTGTATTTGGGAAGGTTTTCTGTTGTGTACTATTTAGTCTCTTACTGTTTATTCATACTGAGAAAGGAGGCAGGCACATACACATGCAGTGAGGGTATAGACCCATGAGATAGAACCAACTTACAAGATGGAGTCACTCTGGTCAAGCTTTTAATAAAAATCTTTACTTCTTTCACTAGAAATAAATTGTTAGCTCTCACCAGTTGTTCATGCAGAGAAATACTTAAACCCAGAGCTGCTTATAGCCTCCTTGAGATAATGACAACTAAAACTAACATTTTCCAAACCACTGCTACATTCCAAATGAAGAGTGTAGCCTCTCCTGATCTGGAGAGCAAGAAAGCAAAAGACCTTGAGCAGTAACTTGGCACAAGCTATCATTTGAGAAATGGGATCATGACATGAAGGTTTGTACCTGCAAGATAAAGGGGTCAAACTGAGTCTACATTTTTAGAAGCACAAGGGAAAAATACATCAAAGAACAAAGCATAGTCTTCGACTTGTGGGAATTATGATAAAAACTAGAAACTTTATGCATAGACCTCAAAGATCTGCTGAATGTTAATGAACTAAGGTTTGATTATCTAAAGTGGTATCTTGTGATTTGTGAGTCCACTCCCAAATAAGAGAATGACAGAAATCACCTGACATGTAATTTCCATGAGGAAAATACATGTTATAAAGCCCTCCTACCTGAGATTAAAAACCCCTTGCCCCAGCTCCTCTTCAGCAACCCAATCCTGGGATCCCTCTCTTTCTGGGAGTTCGGTTCTTCCTTCTCTCTCTCTCTTACTAAACTCTGCTTTTTTATCCCCTCTCTGTGTCTGCATCTCTGATTCTTCATAAGTGTGGGAAAAGAACTTGGTCATCTCATGGTCCTGAATCTGGCTCTTGTGTTGAGTCCGTGTACACCAAGTTTCTGCATCAAAGTCACCAATGTCATTACAAAGACTGAGAGTGGGAAGAAGCTGAAGAACATAAAAGCAGATCATTTTGATTCACTCAGAGAAATAAACGTATGTCCCATTCAGTTAGTGGAATTTGAAGGAAACATAGTTCCTGTATTGGGTAGAACACACACCATTTCTGATTTTTGATTGTTAACCTAAAAGACTTCTTTTTTTACTGTAGCTCTACTAATATATTATGATTAGGATGATAAGTATTTTCTGGGAAATCTCCCTATAGAATATATCGGTCTTGTTGTGTTTATGATACTGTATAACCAATCTACCCTCCAAAAGGGCCTTGGGGCCTCATCAGTTCCACTGATTTAAAACCTTCTCTTCCACAGACTATAGTTTAAGTCCAGTAGGAAAAAGAAATGGGAATATGAAAGAGCATACCATCCTTCTCCTGGGCCCATGACTGTTACTTTGGGTTAGGACAAGGTTTGTACCCACCATACCATGCATGACTCAGATTCCCTCAAGTCCTGTTCTCTACAGTATGTATACTGTGTGTGTTTGGGTTGCTGCACTACCTGACATTAAAAAAAAATATTTAGAGGAAAAAAAAAAAGAATATATTGGTTTTGTCCTAGATTCCTCTCAGTCTACCCCAATTCAAAATTATGGCTCCTAAGATTCATTTGGTATTCTATAAGAATTGTGAGGTGTGTCACTGACATTTTTATTGAAGATAAGTAGAAATAGCAGATGAGAGAAAGTTATTTGAGTAATATAAAATTAGGTATGATGGGCTCATAGAAGTAAACCTAAAGCTTAAGCCTAATTAGCATCTCAATTTTATATTTATTTATTTGTTTGTTTGTTTATTTATTTATTTTTAAGTAGTCAGGTCCTGATTCCTGTTGATATATGGACTTTTTGAGAAGCAGGAATTATGCCAGGAATGGAATAGTGTATTAGAAAGCACTGAAATAGGTCCCCACTACCCCATTGCTCCCATTGCTATGTCTGGTGCAAGAAAGCAATGGGGTAGCAGGGACTTATTTCAGACCTTTCTAGTATTACTCATATTATTTTCTGAAAAGGGCCCCCAAATTTGATAAACTTCAGGCCTTAAAAATTATGGATATACTATTGTACATAAATGTGCAGGTCAGTTTCAGAATTAAACCTTGGCCTCCCTTGTGGTTCCAGTATCATGAAGCAGTACCCTACCATTTGCACCACCATAGCCAGACCATAAAAGGCATTTCTTTTAGAAATACCCATTCCACATGATCTATATCCTCTGAGACCACCCCAATGAATACTGAGAGATGAGCTAGTTACACACTTTCCCAATTCCATGACCCTGTAGTAGCCAAGTGAACACATTCACACCTTCATTAAAGAGTGAAACACTAGGGGGACCAGCAGATGGCATAGTGGATATATTAAATATATTACTTGACTCCCACATGGCTGATCCTGGTTCAAGTCCTGGATCTCCTGGCTTGAAATTTATGCCAGGCATGAGTGCATGCTTGTCCAAGATCCTGGAAGGAGAACGGAGAAGGGATTGCAGCATGGCCATCCCTTGGTGGGGGTGATTTCTCATTTTTCCTCTCATTGTCTCTGTCTCTCTCTGTTGAGCACATGTGCCCTAAGGAAAAATCCTCTTTTTTTTGGAGACGTTTTTCACTATAGGGCGCGTGCGCTCACCAGACAGAGACAGAGAGACAGAAAGTGAGAAATCACCCACCAGAGGGGATGGCCACACTGTAATCCCTTCTCCTCCATTCTCCTCTCGGGATCTTGGGCACGCACGCACACGCACCCGGCGTGGGTTTTAAGCCACCAGGTCCAGGACGTGAACCGCAGTCGACTACATGGGAGTCCAGGGACATAGCCATTACACTAACTGCTGGTTCCCTGGGAAAAATCCTCTTAAAAAAGAGAGAGAGAGAAAAGCTAGGAAAGTATCCATACAGCAAAGTATGTTGATCCAGAAATTCAATGCAATGCAATGTCTCATAGGATAAAGAAAATAAATGTGGCCCTATATAGTTGATGCTTGCTAACCAGCCTAAAAAAAAGTGAGCCTTCAATGGCATCTACCCATCCCTGAAATAGGCAAATGGCCAAGAAACTCTCCCTTCACACTTACTAGAGGAGCATTAGTGAGGGAAATCAAGAAGACAGGACAATATCAACAGATGTTCAGGTCTCATGTTTCCCACTGCATCAGCAGACGTCTGATTTCTGACATGGGTTTTGAGCTACAAGTCTTTTTGGCTATATGACTAGAAATGCACCCATACAACCTTATGTGAGATCCCAATCCAGCATATAACAATATTGCAGAAGCTGCCAACTCAAGTGTCCATGGTTAAAGGAGCCACTAGCCCCCTCATCTGAAATCATTAAGAGACATAGGCTCAAACACTGCATTGTAGCTGCATTATATTGCAAGCTACTAATAGAATTAGCTACATCAGCCTTCATGGTTGTGGGAGGATAATCCCCTTCCCTGTAATGGTCATGGATGAATTCCAAGGTTTGCTCTTAACTATTGACTACTTAAGTACTCCAGTATAACTGGTTTATGGGAATACTGGATGGAGTGACCAGTCTGCAGGGGATCAATATCGGACAGGTCACCAATTAACCACTCACTTACTAGCAACATCACCCATTCTTCAAATTATTCAAATGTTTATTTATTTATTTATTTTTTTAAGTCAAAATCAGGCTAGTCTTGTGGCCTAGTGATTAAAGGAGTGAGATCCTACATGCCTAACAATGGTTCAAACCCTGGTCTGGTAGCTTGAAAAATAGGCCAGGCACATGTGTGTGTGTGTGTGTCCCAAACCCTAAATGAATAGAGAAGTGGAGGGAAGGGGATTGCAGAGTGACCATACATCATTAAGAGTTGCTTCATATCTTTCTGTCTTTCTTTCCCTCTCTGTCAATTATAAAGAAAAGTCAGAATTGAGCCAGCAGATGATGTGGAGGTTAAAGTGGACGGATCCCACATGGTAAACTTTGTGGTTCAAGTCTCAGACCTAGGAGCTTGGAAATCACACTAGTAGCATGTCCATGGGTGCCCCAAGTCCAAAGAGGAGAGTGGCAGAAAGGAGTTGTGGCTTGACCATCTGCTCTGAGAGAGGTGATTTCTCTCTCTCTCTCTCTTTCTCTCTCTCTCATATTCTGTCTCTGGTGAGTGCTCCCTATAGAAAAATGTAAAAAAATATTAAAAAAAGAATCATATCTTAATAGTGAGTACAATAAATATTATGTCACACAGAAATATAAAATAAAGATGAATCAAGTTCATATCATTAATATATTATTCATATTTGGGAAATATTAACTTTAAATACAAACAACTTCATACACTTAACATTTTATCATATATATATATATATAAATTAAGTTTATATTTTTCCTCCATCCAAGTAAGAAAATCAGTGGCAATAAGAACAGGAGGTGGATAGGGGCCATATCTGGGCTTCCAGAACCTTAGGCTCAGAATATAATGTGTACAACTAGTTGACAGTCATCCTGGAGTAGGTCTGGCTTCTGAATTTCAAAGAAGGGAATTGAAGAAGCAATAAGAATTCGGAATTTAAAGTTTACAGGCATAGAAAGACTAAATCCTAAGTGAAGTGTTTCAACTGGTAAAAACCAACAGGCAAAAACACAAACAGGAGTTTGTCAAATTAAGTATGGAATGAATGCCAGAAGCTTTTTATATCAGATGTCTGCAACAGAGATTATAGCCAGAGAAAGCCATGAAGAGCATCGGTGGATCCAAACTGAGTCAACTAAAGTAATGTTTTTTGTTTTGTTTTGTATTATTTTGTGTTTGCTAGAGAGCACATGCACTGGACCAAGAGAAAAATTGAAGGAAAGTGAGAAAGGGAAAGAACCACCCCTCTACCTCTCCCTTTAGGATTTTGAGCACGCACAGAGCCATAAACCCTGGATGTTTTTCAAGCCACTGGGTCCTGGGCCAGAACCACATGGCCAGCCCTGTGGGCTCAAGCCACCTTAACCACTGGGCCACTGGCTGGCCTAGAAATAATGGTTTTAACATTTTGTATTCACATACTCCTTTAGTAATCTGATGAAAGTTAACAGTAATTCTGGTGTTCGAGTCCTGAACCTGGTGGCTTGAAACTCAAGACAGGCACATATGCATGAGTGCCCAAAATCCCAAGAGGAGAATAGAGGAAAAGGGATTGCAGCATGGCCATCCCCCTGGGTGGTGATTTCTCACTTTTTGTCTCTGTCTTCCAATGACCACATTCATCCTAGAAGAAATCTCTCTTAAAAATGAAAAAGAAAAGAAAAGAAAAGAAAGATATGGGCCATTCTCTACCTGTTCAACACTCGGAAGGCACATGGACTGTAATCGTGAGTTACTACAGTATCAATTACTGGCTTACCTATATGCTTTACTTTGTTCAGGAAAAAAAAGCAATATAAATGAAATTATAAATTTTTATTAACTTTTGAGAAATTTTCTGACTTTTTGAAATGAGTCTAAACTGTTCCAGTGTTTAAAGTGAACTTAAGCTAAAATGTCTCAGAGAGAAGTAAAGGAGGATTCTATGTGTGTTTTTTAAATTAATTATTTAATTTTATTTATTTATTATTATTATTTTAAAATTTGCTTTACTGCATATGTCCTCACCAGAAAGAGAGAAAGAGGGAGAGAGAGAAAGTGAGAAAGCAAGCTGCCTGGTTCAGCACTAAAACAGTGTTGCCCATGTGGGAGTTCAGTGTCTTGACAACGATGCCACCCACTGGCCCCAGAATTCTATGCTTTGAATTAGAGTTTGACAGAAATTCATAGGAAGAGTTAGAGTCCCAGAGACGTAGAAGACAGTTGATTAGTGTCCAAGTACTGGTGAATAAATTGACATGGTAGAATAAATGAGCATGACTGCATATGTACTTGCAGTCTGAAATCAAAGTCCTTTGAGGGTAAGGACTTTAAAACTTGGCATAAAGGACTGTCCACACAGTCTCAGATATGAATATTTCATCATCTTGCCCACTTTTGATTTGAATATATTTCATTCCTCTTTCTACCCGCCTCCCTACAACATTTAGAAAAAAGAATAGATTTATCAATGTATCTTTCAGTTTTGTACATAGCTCTGTAAGCTACCGTATACTAAACTCATAACATTATGCCAATAGAATCCAAAGGAAGCAAAATAAATTAAGTAAAACCAGCAGAGTCTCCTAAGTTAAAACCAAATCCCTTGTTGTCTGGGACCCCTCTAGAAATTCCATACTCCATCCTGTCTTAACCTGGTTACAAATAGCTTGCACTTTTTTTTTTTTTTTTTTTAATTTAGAGAGATTTGTGCTATAGACACATGCACTTGCTGGAGAGACAGAGAGTGACAGAGAGAAACCATGTAAGAAATCGCCTCCCCGGGGGAGATGGCCACATGGCAATCCTTTCTCCTCCATTTTTCTCTGAGGATTTTGGACACATACATACACGTGCCTGGTATGAGTTTTAAGCTGCCAGGTCTGAAACTTGAACTGCAGTAGACTACTCGGGAATCCAGTAATGTAAACACTATGCCATCCTTAGCTTGTACATTTTTAACACTTGAATTTCTCTGAACTTTGCTTCCAACTCTCAGTTCTATAACCTGACCTCAATTCTACCAACCCTTGGCTTTCTGCTCTCTGCAGACTTTTTGATTTTCCAATGATTTCAGTTTTGGGTTGCTCCTTTGGACTGGTGCGGTCTGACACACACATGCTTTTTCAAATGACCTACAAGCATCGAAATCTCCTTGGTCCCTCAATTCCAGAAATCTTGTTTAAAATGTTAAAGTAAATAGTTACTCCTTTGGATGTAACCTTCTAACAACTCAATGCATTCTTATTTTATATACTTCAAAGAGATTTAAGTTTGGAAAGCACAGGTCACTGATGAGTTGACTTTTTTTCATTTTTTACAAAATCTACTAGTGACTTTCAATGTCAATTGTCAATTTTTCTCATATCTCATTGAATGCACAGCAAATGTAGCCATCTTTAGTAGCAAGACATAAACATATAAACAAAATGAAAGGTCAGTGACCAGCAAATGGCTTGGGAAAAGGATTACTCACTTTGAATGCTTATAAAATAATATCCAGAAGAAATATAGCACCACTGTTTTAAATTAAATTCACACCGTTCTTCAAAGTTATTGCTTTCAAGGTTGTAGTATTATTTTCCTTATATTGCCCAAGACTGAATGATTATATTCTTGTACAAATGACAAAAATACATTTTAAAAATCTAAGTGCACTTAAGTGTTTTCATGTTGATAAAAGAAACAAATATTTCCACATTTTACTTCTGCTTAATAAAGAACAGAGAGCCATATAATCCTAAATTCACACATTTAACACTGTGATTCAAGAAATACATGATGTTTTTTCAGAATAAAAATGCACTCTTCTTTTTTGCAAGAATATAATTTATGATTTACAAATGTAAAACATTCTTATAATGCTTAAAATATCCTTAAAAAGCTAAGCCCCCTGATCTGAATGTCCTCGGTAGTGCTGAGATTTTCTTGGAAGAAATAAATGGCCATTTCAAATTAGTTACTCCTAAATGTGTTTTATTTTATGAATAAAAACAATTCAAATTAAAACAACTTTAAAAACATGTTTAAAAATAAAAATTGAATAATATTCTTGGAAATAAATATGGCATCAAATAGCCTATAAATTGGACATCAGGAAGTACCTTTTTCTTTTTTCTTTGAGAGTTTTTTGGCTATAGGGCATGTGCGCTCACCAGAAAGGGAGAGACAAAGAGACAGAAGGCGAGAAATCATCCCCCAGCTCCATTCTCCTCTCAGGATCTTGGGCACGCATGCACACACGCCTGGCATGAGTTTAAGTCACTGGGACTGGGACTTGAACCGTTGTCAACTACATGGGAGTCCAGCGACATAGCCATTAACACCAACTGCTGGTCCCAGGAAGAACTTTTTCTTAAAACATAGTTTTATTTTCCTTGAAGAAACCTGAAAAAGAAATATGCAGACTGACCTTTTTGCTTTTCTCTTCGGATTGATCTGAAATGAAATTATTATTAACAAACGGTGTTTGAGTTTTAAGCTATCATTTCAAGATATAAAAGTATAGCTCACTTCCTTCCCTTAAAAACTAGTGAAAAGGGACCAGCAGATGGTGTAATGGTTACTCCACTGGACTCCCACGTAGTCAATTGTAGCTCAAGTCCCAAGCCTGGCAGTTTAAAACCTACACCAGGCATATATGCATGTGTGCCCCAAATCCTAAGAGCAGAATGGAGGAGAAGGGATTGCACTTGACCATTCCCCTTGGAGAGTGATTTCTTCTTTTCTGTCTCTCTGGTGAGTATACATGCCCTATAGCAAAAATCTCCCCCCACCAAAAAACAAAAAAAAGGTGAGAAGATAATAGTGGGGATATAATGTGTTTGGAATTGAGCAGCCAAGCAAATGGGGATTTGAACCTACATCGCTACTTGTTCTGTGACCTTAGAAGAGACTCTATGAGCCTCAGCTTCCTCATCTGCTGAGTGTGGACAATAATAGCCAGTATGCAGATCTGTGCTCCAGAGAAGCAGATAACAATTTTTACAAAGATGCAATAACTGGTGACTAATATACTTTTCTCCCCATTGAAGTCATGCATTGTATATATTGTTCTTTTTTAAATTTTTTTCTATGAGAGAAAAAGGGACACAGAGAGAGACAGAGAGAGAGGCAACCACAGCAGGATCTTTGCACCACCAATGGCCCCTAGCTCCAACCTGCCAATATCACAGACACACATACGTGTCCAGCATGGTCAAGAAGGTCCTCAGACATGAGCCAAGGACACCTCCAATGTGGCTTCAGTTGTGCTACTGCTGTGCCATCAGCTGTTCCAGTGTATAATTCTCCTTGATCCTCATCAATGTTTTATCTCCCTATTTGCCTCTCCTACTCTCGGTCTCTGGTATATACACACCATTAAAAACAAAACAGTTTTTTTTTTTTCTTTTTTTCTGCCAGTGGGAGCATGTGCTCTCCAAAAAGAAACAGAGGGACAGAGAGAGAGGGAAAGGAGAAGGCACTTCTCAAGAGGAATGGTTACACAACAATACCTTCCCTTCCATCTCTCCCTACTAGGTATGATTCTCCAGCCACTGGGTCCGCGCCTCAAACTGTGCAGTCAGCCATGTGGGATACAGTTGCCCTACTCATTAGGCTCCCATCAAAACTAAAAGGTTTTAAAGATATATACAATGATTTTTAAGGAATTTAGACCAATTCAACTTTACTATCGTTTCACTACATACATATTAAATACACATATAAATGTATGTACAGATAGCTATACATACTTCATTATAAATATTGTGCACATGATAAGAATAATTCTTACAATCTAATCTAATCATCCTGCTCTCTAGCTGTGATTACACAGAATTATTTTCCAAGGTAATCAAATAATTAAGCCAACCATCACTTTGTTTGGAAAAGATACCTGTGTGGCCTTGAGAGATTACAATCACTAAAAATGTTACTTATTGGGACCAGCAGTTGGCATAATGGCTATGTCACTGGATTCCCATGTAGTCAACTACAGTGTGAGTTCTGGACCCAGTGGCTTAAACTCACCACAGGCACGTGTGCATGCGAGCCCAAGATCCAGAGAGAAGAATGGAGGACAAGGGATTGCGGTGTGGCCATATGCCCCTGGGGGATGATTTCTCACTTTCTGTCTTTCTGTCTTTCTTGCAAGTGCATGTGCCCTATAGCAAAAACCTCTAAAAAAAAAAAAGTTATTTATTTATTTATTTGAAGATAAACATTCCATGAGAGTGGAAATACATTTCATTATAGTATATACGAATGCGTTTATAGTTAGAATAACACCTGCAGGCGCAGACTCAACTTTTATTTACAAACCTTAAAATATCCACATTTGTCTCTTCAAGGCTGCCCAGATGGAAACAGATCTCACTAAATGAATGAAGTTATTCATTTGTCATTCAGGCTCCTTTCCCTCCGCCTTCAGGAACAACATATATAAATCTAAAGTTAAGAAAAAAATGAATCAAATAGCTGGCAGTAAAAAAATCTGTGGCCAATTACATGCCCCATATCTTTGAAGAAAAATGGTATGCCTTATATATAAACAACAAATGCTTGGAAGCAGACAGTTGATTCAGTAGGTAACAGTCCATTTTAATAAGAATGTTATCTTCCCTGAGGATCTGTAAGACTCTGTGAAATTGTTGTAGCTATGATTGATATAGTATAAAATATGTGAAATTGGGTAAGTGCCATCATGCTAAGGAACACCCGTCTTAGGTACATACATAGTACAAAGGACCTAAGCAGTATCAATCTTACAGTGAAAATACTAATTCTATCCAGAACATAATTCTTTTGATGATATCCTTATGGAGAATAAAGTGCTAAGGAATCATTTTGGGACGATCTCTTATGAGTGATCTCTTCCTCGAACTAGTCACACCACTTAGTAGTAGTAAGCATACTTTATTTCTTTCCTTTTACTTCTTTTTTTTTTTTAAGATGTTTTTGCCTTAGGGGATGTGTGCTTGCAGAAGAAAGAGAGACAGAGACAGTGAGAGGGAAAGTGAGAAATCATCCCCAGTGGGGATGGTCATGCTGTAGTACCTTCTCCATTCTCCTCCTGGGATCTTGGGCACGTGCTCGCAGCTGGCATGATTTTGAAGCACCAGATTCAGGACTCGAACCACATCAGCCCTGTGGGAGTCGTGATGCAACTGCTATGCCGTTGGCTAGTCCCAGTAAGCACACTTTCTAATAGGAGGAAAAAGGATTACAGACTAAACAAGTCCCATTCATGGATACTTTATCTCACTTTTCCCTCTCTTGTGAGTGTGTTCTTTAGCATAAAAAAAAAGAAAAATAGGTCAGATTGCCTTTATAAATCCCAAAGAAAACTCAACTGGACTGGTCTGAGAAGTATTTCATGTTGGGTAAATTATCTTTACAAGCCAAATGGTGTATAGCGATGGTATGTTTAAAATAAATATGAATAATAATAAAAGTAAAATAAAATAAAAATAATTTGGAGAAAAAAATGAAAAAAAAATCTCTAAGAAGAGTAGAGTACCATTAGCCAAGTTTTTCCTAGTTGACACATCATATGAAAACTGAAGTTCCAGGGACAGAATATCTATAGCTTTAAGTATTAGCCACCTGGTCTTCTGGGAGACCTGAGTATAGAATATATTCACAAGACAGTATTGGTGTCCAGGATTGGACTCCAGCATGGGCAGAAGTTTTCACACACGTAATTTATTTCTGCCTATCAGTGCCTCTATATCAGGAAAATATATACCTGAATGGATTAAAAATGATTTTTAAGGAAACTCCATAGACAAATGTTTGCCTCTGCCTTGAAAAAGAATGTCCTTGCTATATCTTTATGTGTCTTTGAACTAGTTGATGCTTAGACTTGTTATTTCTCTTTTTCAACAATGGCAAATGGGTTGAGTGCTAAATAATAAGTCTCACAATCTTCTTTCTTCCTCTTTCTATATCTTGCTTTTAAGAGAAGGAGAACAAGACCCCAATTCAACCTTTGTTCTAGTTCATTCAAAACTATGATTGCGATTAACCAGCTTGCTTCATGAAAATATAAGGGAATCTTGATTTACACACCTAAATTCTATGCCTCTGTGAAGATCTTGACATAGACTTCTAACACACAGACTTCTAACACAGAGACTTCTATTATTCTCTGTAATCTATTCATCTCTGGACTTAAATAAAATCTCCCAACTTACTCAATGTGTCTATGGTCCATCCTGTATGTCTGAGTCTAATGCAGAAGCTATCAATACACAAATCAGAGCAACTCTTCAAAGAGGAATAAACAATGATTTGTTTGATACTCATCAAAGGTAGAGTACATATTGCATTGTATACATGTATAGGCTCAAGTACATTCTCAAGGCATATTTGTTATATACTTTCTAGATTAATATATATTCATTTGAATGCACTAGACATACAATGGAATTTTTATCAGATAAAGTAGCAAACGTATTTATTTTATAAATAGCAAACTCAAATAAATTTTTGTCATCAATGTTTGCCAATCTTTTCCCCCCTAACATTTTAACTATATATTTAAAATAAAGGAATGCATTCCCTTTTCTCTTGCTACTTTAATGTACTTTAATGTATCTTAATTCTAATTCATCTAAAATAATGTATCAACCTTTGCTTTTTAAATTCAAATTCTCTATAGCATTAGGAAAATATATGTCATTTCTACAACATCTTCATGAGTAAATTACCTAATTTGGTATCCCTTTTATCGCTCTTATTATCTCTATATAATTTTATTCTTTTTCTTAAATGCAACTTAAATATATAGCTTTATCACTATTTTTTTTTTTTTACTGTTGCCATACTAATCTATGCTGTCATGTCTTCTCATCTAAGTGGTTAAAGAGAATCCTTTGGACTTCCATCTTCAGACCCCTGGTCTAAGGACACTGAGGCAGGGTCCCTGCCATTGCTCCAGCCCTGGCACCCCAAAGCCAAAGACCCCATCTCTGTCCGCCAGAATACTCCTTCTCAGATCACATTGCTAAACACAACAGAAAAGAGACTTCAGCAGTCTTCAGTCCACAGCAAAAGGGAAACACACTTGCTCCTATTTGAAGAGACATTTTCTTCAAAGGTATTCCAAAGTGAATACATCTCCCAATGACTAGAAGTAGAAGAACCTCAGGTCTGAGTAAAGCAGGAAATATGTCTCCATCAAAAGAATACAGTGACTCTCTTCCATTTCTTGAAAAAAACAGAAGACATTATCAAAATGTCCAAAAAAGAATTTAGAACATTCTAGGTGACCAAATTGTATGAGTTGGAACAGAAAAGAAACAATGAACTACAGGAGATTAAGAAATCCTTCTATGATGTGAAAGAAGAAATGGACACACTAAGAAAAAATCAGATTAGAGATGAAGTCTGTAATACAGGAAATCAAAAACTCTCTTGAAAGTATTAAAAGTCGATTAGACTGTGCTGAAGATTGAATCTCTGATATAGATGATAAAACCTCTGACCTAGAGAAAACCACCAAAATGATAGAGAAAAATACCAAAAAAAAACCCATGAGGACTCCATTAGATGCCCTAACATCCAAATAATTGGTATCCCTGAAGATGAAGAAACAAATAAGGACATGGAAAATTTATTCCATGAAATCTTGGAAGGAAATTTCCCAAGTCTAGAGAGACATTCAAACATCCAGACCCAAGAAATACAAAGGACCCCAAATAGAATCAACCCAAGAAGATCTTCACCAAGGCACATCTTAGCCAGACTGTCAAAGACCACAGATAAAGATAAGATACTAAAACTGACAAGAGAGAAATGACAATTAACTTACAAAGTCACTCCATCAGGCTAACACCAGACTTCTAAATGAAAACAATGCAAGCAAGAAAAGAATGGGAAACCGTATTGAAAGTGTTAAGAGAGAAACAATTTCAACCAAGATTATTATATCCTGCAAGATTATCCTTCATATAATAAAAAAGATTAAAATCTTCTCAAACAAAACCTGAAAGAATTTGCCAACACCAGACCACCTCTTGAAGAAACCCTGAAGAAAGTACTGTTTCAGGAAAACTAAAGAAGTAACAGACAGAAATAAAGGAATAAAAGGCAACTAAGACAATGGCCAACTTAAACATCAGGACAGATCCAGTAACATCGATAACAACATTGAGTGTTAATGGATTAAATGTCCAATCAAGAGACACAGGTTGGCTGAATGGATTAACAAACAGAAACCCTCTATCTGCTGCCTACAGGAAACCCACTTCATGGATAAAGACATACATAGACTGAAAATAAAGGGTTGGAGAAAGGTTTTCCATGCAAATGGGAACCAAAAAAGAGCTGGACTCGCGATACTAATTTCTAACAAAATAGGCTTTAACACAAAAACTGTTCGAAGAGACATCAACTGGACTTAACAGACAGTTATAGAACTTTCCATCCAAAAACCACAAGATACACTTTTTTATCACCCCCACATGGAACCTTCTCAAAGACCGGCCAGATCATAGGGCACAAAGCAAGCCTCTACAGATTGAAAGGCATAGAAACTATATCCAGCATCTTCTCTGACCATGATGGAAGTAAACTTGAGTTTAATTGCAAGAAAAATACTCAAAAATACTCAAATACATGGAAACTAAATAACCTACTCCTGAATGACTTCACAACTACTGAAGAAATAAAGACTAAAATCAAAAG
>NW_006203784.1:62674-109012 GCF_000334495.1 Tupaia belangeri chinensis
CAAGGGTTACTAGTCAATCCAGTGGGAAAAGGAAAACCTCTTCAGCAAATGGTGCTGGAAAAACTGGATTTCCACTTGCAGAAAGATGAATCTGAACCTCTACCTCTCACCTCTGACAAAAATCAAGTCAAGGTGGATCAAAGATCTAAATATAAAACCTCAAACTATAAAATTGCTCCTGGAAAACACTGGGGAAACTGGGAGACATTGGAGTAGGGAAAAACTTCTTAAATAAGACGGCAAAAGCACAGTCAATAATACCCAAAATAGACAAGTGGGATTACAGCAGACTAAGAAGTTTCTGCATGGAAAAAGACACAGTAATTAGTTGAATCAATAGCCCTCAGAATGGGAAAATGTTTTTGTAAACCATGCATCAGATAAGGGACTGATAACCAGAATTCACAAGGAACTGAAGTAGCTGTTCTGAAAAAAGACGATCAATCCAATTAAAAGGTGGGAGAATGAGTTGAAAAAACCACTCTCTAAAGATGACATAGGAATAGCTAAAAGGCATATAAAAAAATGCTGAACATCCCTCATTGTAAGGGAAATGCAGGTCAAAACAACAATGAGATACCACCTAACCCCAGTCAGAATGACTAAGATTAAAAAAAAAAAAAAAAGGGATTAGTTCTGGGTGGGGGTTTGAAAGGGGAACTCTCTTACACTGCTGATGGGAATATAAATTGGTCCAGCCACTGTGTAGAACAATTTGGAGATTCCTCAAAAATGTGCAAATAGATCCCACTCCTTGGTATCTACCCAAAGGACAGAAGAATACTTAATCAGAAAACTGCTTGCACATCGATGTTTATTGTAGCACTATTCACAATTGCTAAGTCATGGGAACAACCCAAATGCCCATGAACAGATGAATGGATAAAAAACTGCAGAACATATAATCTATGGAATACTATTCAGCCATAAAAAACAAACAAACAAACAAACAAACAAACAAAACACAGAACCCTGGCTTTTGATAGGAAGTGAATGAATATGGAAGATTTACTGCTGAGTGAAGCAAGCCAGGCTATGAAGAGGCATTGTATGTCCCCACTTAGTGTATACTGAGTGTCCGTACTCTATTACTAAAACTGATTGACTAAAGGATATAGAAACACAGTATATAGATGTAAATACCAGATATAGTGTTTGTAAAAGAAGAGGGTCTGAGGAAAGACATTTAAAAGAAAAGTGTATACTGAGTGTCCGTACTCTATTACTAAAACTGATTGACTAAAGGATATAGAAACACAGTATATAGATGTAAATACCAGATATAGTGTTTGTAAAAGAAGAGGGTCTGAGGAAAGACATTTAAAAGAAAATTAGGGAGGCAAAGCATTAATGGGACAAAGAAATGTGATATTATCTTTTGAAGATATTTTATAATTTTATCAATTGTACTAGGGAGAAATGTTTACCTGTTGAAATATTCATTTTGTAAGCTAAATAATGTGATTGAATGTATAAAAGAAAATGAAAGAAAAAAAATATGGAATAATAATAATAATCTAGGAATAAATGAAAAGCTATTGGATGATGATGATGGGGATTTTAATGTCTTTGTATTGACTTATATGCATGGTATTCCTTCTGGAGAAAGAAATGTAATACACTGTAAAGTTACATGTGTTTCAATGTAATATAAACAAGATTATGATTATAATAAAAAATTGAAAAAAAAGAAAGCGTTGATAAAGATAAGCAAAAAAAAAAATCCTTTGTTTGTTTCTCCACATGTATTCAACCCTTCTTTAGTCCATTCTCCAAATCACAGTGATGGTGGTCAGTTTTTTTTCCCACTTACCAGAAGGAGCAGGTTCTTATTATGGAGAGACAGACAGAGGGACAGAGCACTCAGCAATGAGATCTGATAACACCAGTTTTTTCTCCTCTATCCCTCCATTCTGTCAGGATATTGTGTACACCAAACATGCTCTGTGTGTCTTTCAAGCCATTAGAACCAGGATTTGAACCTCAATCAGCCATGTGAGATCTAGTTCCTTAACCAGTGGACTTTAGAGGAAATTCATTGCGGGAGGATAAGAGGAAAGGAATCAAGGAGGGAAAATGAAGCATAAAATTTAAGGAACACAAAACATGGAAAATTATCGGTTAATGATAATGTCTATGATCATATCATTAACTAGACTAATATACAGTGTATTCATGCTGGGGGGATTCATTTTACAAGCTATAATGATATACAGTGATTGAATGTATAAAAAATTATTTTCTGTGAAAATCTCCTCCTCTTAAAAACGTTAATATCTTCCCAATGCTAATAAATTAAATAAGCATATTTTTAATTAGATCTGCAAGGCTATATATACATTTCATAAAGCCACGTCCATCTAACACAGTCTATGAGACAGATGGGTAAGTTTTAGCTTACCTTTCTGCCTTCACTTACACATGTGGTCTTGATTCTCTAAGCCAGATACACTGAAATTTTCCCCCTTCCCGGAACACACTGCATTTCCTCCTACTGAGTCCTTCCATATACTGGCTTTTCACCAGGAAGTTTCTTCTTGTCATGTTCTTGAAATAGAGTTATTTATTTTTTTAAATTTCAGATCAAATGACTCCTAAGGACAATTTTACAGATTCTCTAGAGCAGACTTATTTTCTCAAGATTACATTTAAAATTCTGTAATTCATATCTTAGTTTATAATTATGCCTTATTTTAATAACCATCGCCTTAATATCTGTTTGAATCACTAGAATCTAAGCTCTAGGAAGACAGAAAAAACTGATTTTGACCTATTTTATATTCCTATTACTTAGCACTATATGTGGTCCTAATAGGTATTTAAGAAGCATTATAGAAAGAAAGAAGGAAACAGCTTTGAAGGAAGTGAAATGAGGACATGGGAAAGTGGATGGGGATAGAGGGCACTGATGCCAGCACACATGGCTAGTAGTTTGATAATTACCTGAAAACTTACTGGGATCAGCAGATGGTGTAATGGCTACATTGCTGAACTCCCATGTAGATGACTGTGGTTTGAGTCTCGGACCTGGTGGCTTAAACTCATCCCAGATGCACGTGCGTGTGTGCCCAAGAACCCAACAGGAGAATGGAGGAGAAAGGATTGTGGCATAGCCATCCTCCCTGGGGGGTGATTTCTCACTTTCTGTCTCTCTGTCTCTGTCTTTCTAAAAATTGCATGCATCCTATACCAAAAACCTCTCCTAAACAAATAAATAAATAAATAAACATTACCTGCAAACATACATAGCGGGGAGGCTATGATCTGTATAATTCCATCTGAACATGTCAGTATCAACATGCGTTCAGTTTTGGAGGCTTCTTCAGAAAATCACCAAAAATAGATGGTGAAGATTCAATTAATTTGTTGACTGTCTTGATTCTTTTCTTCTCCTTTTTTTTTTTTTTTGTGAGATTTTTGCTATAGGGTGCCTGTGCTTGGCAAAGAGACAGACAGGGACAGAAAGCAAGAAATTGCCCCCAGGATGATGGCCATGAGCAATCCCGTCTCCTACATTCTCTTGGAATGTTTGGCACACATGCCCATGCACCTAGGGTGAGTTTCAAGCATCTGAGTCTGGAATTAGAACTATGATCTGCCATGTGGAAGTCCAGTGTACCCATTACACCATCTGCAGTTCCCAACTCTCTTGATTGTTAACATAGCACTTTATGCCACATTACATCCTGAATAACCAGATTTTCTCCCTTCAATATAATAATAATAATAAAAAAATGCCCTCCCAAGAACATTTTCTTCATAGCAGATAAATATGTCACTTGCTGGTATTCAACACAGTTCCTCTTCCATTGTCTAGTTTGGAAATCATCCTTACTTCTGTCTTTAGACAACACAAAGAAATCAACTTGGTTAGTCCATAGTGGCCCTTATAGAAGTATCTCATCAAAGGTTTTCATTAATTTGTCATCTTTCACTGCAAATCAGGGGAAAACAAAACAAAACAAAACAATCTAGAAATCAACAGGATATTTGCCTGGAAGCTATCAAAGAACAAGGAAATTATTTTTCTTACATATGTAATAGAAATTCACTTATCCTAAGCAAAGAAACAAATTTGGAAATGCAATTAAATGTAGTGATGGCACTGATAACAAAACCCTAAAGTCTTTGGCACCAAGGTAAATGTACATTTAGCCCAAAGGAAATACTCCTCATATGAGCAGGTTCTTAATATTTTGTTTTACAAAGATAACTCTGAAATCATTTTATTTTTCATGTCGATGATACTATTAGGTAGTATTGATTGAATGTTTGTATCTTTGTGAGAAACTTATGGTATGCCAATTCTATAATTGAATGGGTATTTTTTAGATATTATATCAAAGTATTTAGAGATATATTCTCTTTAAAAGGAAACAGATCAGTCTTAAACTCCATACCAAATTGCCAGCTGATCGACTCAATTTGTCATTTTTGGCATTTTACCATCTATATAAATGAAAACTAGCTAAAATAATTTCACTGGGATTATTCCCAGTGAGAGCTGGGGAGTGGAGGCAGTCATTAGAATTTATATAAAGTCTAAAGATAATATGCAGAAGGATTTGTTTAAACAAATGGCCCAAATCCAGAGCTTCGCTAAGCAGTTTAATACTTCAACAAACATTTACTGAGTGTTCATCTTGTGCTACCCAATATGCTAGTTAATGAAAATATAAAATTGGAAAAGAAATATTTCAGCTGTACAAACTCTTCCTGCCTTGTGGGAAAGGAAGAGACTATAAACAGAGCTTTGTAGACAATGCGGTAAATGCCATGACAGAGATAAGCTTGGACTGCCATGGAGGCCTTCAGTCTACTTGGAACCCTTGATCTGAATTAAAAAGCATGAAGGAGTAGGGATTAAGAATTGGAAAGGTAGAGGAGGGGGTAGATGTCAACTGTGGGAGCGAATTTCAGTTTAAAGGTAATGAAACAGACAATCAGAGGATACTCTTATGCTCCTGTTGGTAGAAAACAACATTTGAAGAGAAAAGTGGCAGGATTTGAAGATGGAGAATTTGACCAGGGCTATTCATCATGCATCTCCTCAAAACCAAAGTCCTTTTTCTCACTGTGGACCATTTACCATGCTTCAATCCCTGGAGACTGATCATTTTAGCAGCATCCTTTCATCTCTAGAGCCTACTTCTTGATTTTTTAGTTTAGCTGTGATCTGAGCTCTCTTCAAAAGATATGTGAAGGTTGGGACCACCAGTTAGCATAATGGCTATGTTGCTGAACTCCCACATAGTTGACCATAGTAAGAGTCCCAGACCCGGTGGCTTAAACTTACACTGGGCACGTGTGCGTGTGTGCCCAAGATCCCAAGAGAAGAATGAAGGAGAAGGGATTGCGGCATGGACATCACCTGGGAGGGTGTGATTTCTCACTTTCTGTCTCTCTGTCTCTCTCTTTCTGGCGAGCGCATACACCCTATAGCAAAAACCTCTCAAAAAAATTAGAAAAGATATGTGAAGATAATTTCAGTCTTTTGGTGTCCAAGAACCACAATCTAACCCTTTTAGATAAATTTTCTATTGCGTTGGAAGCATTAAAAAAGGAAGTGCAGAAACTATATGTACACCTTTTGTTCTTCTTCTGGATTTGGGTAGTTAATTCTTAAATTAATAAAACTTATTGAGTTTATTTTAGTTTCAAGATAGAGACTGCTGTAGTTGAAATACAACCCCCTCCAAAGTTAATGTGTTGGGCCATCATAGTGGCATTAAAAATGTTGAAAATTTGATGGAAGTATGGTGTCAACAGGTAGGGCTTGGGGAAAGATATTATAATTAACGTCCTCAAGGAAAGGACACCTACAATGGATGCCTGGTGGGATTATAAGGAGAGACATACGCATGGAACACCGACAACACTCTACTGCCCTCCACTATGCTGTTCTCCAATTAGAAGAAACCCACCTGAGATCTCTGGGTGGAACTTAGACTTCTAAACTGTGAGCTGAATAACGCCTTGTTTTTATAAATCCCTCAGTTTCAAGGATTTTCTTTGTTAGCCACATAGTGGACTGGAAAAGAGATAATAGTCTTAGTATTTGTTCAAAGTAGTACTCAATGAAGTCTGATGCCTTCAATGTGGTATGCTGGTAAATGATTGACAACCAGCCCTTACTGGAGGGGATACAGTCCTGATTTGTAGCATTTGCCATGACAGTGGTATCAATACTCCAACTGGGGAGTGTGCCAAGCTGTCAGCATGACGTCCCTCAATTTGGAGTGCGGAAGAGATAGGAATAAATGAAAAAACTGAACTCGCAAGTCATTTTGAACTAACAATTCCACAGGGTTATGAGAAAAAGATAAAAAACTGAAAAATTCTATTGTACTTCTAAAACTTCCAAGTGCTACATGAAGTGCTGAAAGCCATTATCATGTTGAAATGGAAAACATTTCAATCTTGGCAAATGAGCACAATTTTATGTTCTGTGACTATGCAGATATGTGTATGTGTGTGGGTGTGTGTGTATAGACATACACATACATATATGCCTTTAATATTTTCCTAATGACAATAGGAGCCTTAATTCATTTATTGTATTCCTATGTTAATTCTCTCAATATAAAACTGGAAAATATTATTCAGCACTCAGATAATATGGAACGGTCTATATTTTTTTGTGGTTTATTTAGTTCATAACAAAGAGGAGAGAGAGAGAGAGAGAGAGAGACAGAGGTACTCTTGGCAGAGTATCACTACACCAAATTCTCTCCTTCTGCAGAGTCTTCCAGCCTGTCAGGATCATGGGCACACCCCTAGGCATACCCAGTGTGTTTAGGTCTACCTGGGGCTTCCCATACAGCTCCAATATCCCACAGCAGTGCTCTACCATCATGTGCCATCATTTCTGGAGCCATTCAGGAATCTTAAAAAGAATTAGCATTCAGGATACCTTTAACAGAATAAAGTTATGATTGTTGGCGTGTTTGCTAGATTTATCTGCTGTCCAAGATATGCAGCTTAGCTATTTTTCATACTTTAATATTGTGATATTTATTGATATTCCTGATCCAATTATTTTCTCTTGTCATATAAGCATTTGACCAACATAACATGCCAATTATTAAACATATTTTTGATTTTTTAAATTAAATTATTAAAATTCATTATAAACTAGAAAAAATGTTGTATTCAGCATTATAGGATATGTCACAGGCTAATCTATGGCACAGAGGAAACTGCTTTGAAGTTTAGACTAAGAAACTTAAGATACAGTAACAACAATGTTGTTTGATCTATGAAGTCTGATTCGTAGTGTTTCCAATGTTACTCAATGGAAATTCAATGAGACTCATACAGGTATTTTAAATTTTTTTATTAACTTATTTTTAAAACTAAAAAAAAAATGTATTTTTCAGAGTTGATATATTTATTCCATGAGAGAAAGAGACCTGCAGAGAGAGAGAGGAAAAGAGAGAGATGGAGAGATAGAGAGCCCACTAGGGTCCCCACGCCATGATCTATCTCTAGTTTCAGCCAGCCCAGACCATGAGCAGGAGCACGCCTGCCTTGCATGAGAGAAAGGTCTGGAATGTGAACCAGGTCCTTCCCATGTGGTCCATCACTGTAGGGCGTTACACCACTGTCTGCCATATCTGGCCCTCATCTTAACATGTAACCAGTGTAACAATTTTATTGGAATGTTTTAGACTTTTCCAACTCAAACTTTAAATCTGAGATTTAAAAAACTTAAAGCACATCCAGATCTGATGCCATTTATTCCAGAAACTAATCTATATTTAAATTTCATTTGTCCCTAATATGCACTATCTCGTTTCTGACGTTCAGTCGCCACATTAACTAGTGACAACTGCAGAGGACAGCAGACATTCTAGAAAAGAAACACAAAACAGACTTGGTATTCTATCTTTAAAGTAAGTTTTAGAAGTTTAAAAGCAAGATTATTTTTCTTGGGTTATTTGAATGCTATCTTATTTGAGGTAAGACAACAGAATTAGATGATCTGTTCCCTAGTTTGAGAGAGAGACATTGCACCACCTCTATGAGTGTAAAAAAAAGATGCTTAGAATCCTTCCACTCATGTATTTAAGGATAAATGTTTTCTACAATTCACAGGTTCTCTACTGGAATTTTATTTTTCTCTATTTCATTATAATAAAACTATTCATAAAAATGAGCATAATATTAAAGTGTCCTATAATTTCTATGATAGTGTATATACACATAAATGTAATAAACATATATACACACATATGATGTGTGTGTATTTATATATATATATATATTCCTCTTGGAAGGTCTGAATAGTCAATTATTGCTGCACATTTCCAGTGTGTATATGTTTTGTATGTTTAGAATCTTGTTAACAACCTGATTATTATTACTTGAAGTAATATTACACTTAAGGATTTCATATCTAGGCCTGGCATTGCCTGCCAAATAAAGAAGGGTGCCCTTTTACTTCAGAGCTTTGTAGTCTTTGCAACAATTTTCCAATTAATAACTGTAAGAATTATTCGAATTTGCTTACCACATAGTCATGACATTTTTTAAAATATGAAAGAAAGGCTATGACTTACCTAAACACAAGGAAACTAAGGATCAGTGGTGAGACCAAGTGTGTGAATGGATATTCTTCTTTCTGTTTCAATACTTAACCTCTGAACCACGTTATCCCTTGGGAAAAATAACCACTGTGATTGCCCTCAGCCTGACCAAGATCATAAGCTTTGCAGAAAAGATCCCCTCCTTTCAGCCTTCATACCTTCATGAAATCCTTCAACACACAGTTATCAGAGTAAATAAAAAAAAAAAAAATTCTAATGTATTGCTAACATGCAAGCACACTTCCCAAGTGACCTCAAGCTGTTCTACAGATGTCATTTACTGTGCGATAAATTGGATCATCACAATTTTACTCACATCAGATGGCAATGGAATCAAAAACTACAAGGCGATTGTCAAATATTTCAATTTGTCATCCTGTCACCCAAGATCCCTTTTCCCCAGGCTCCAAATAGCTATGAGCAATGGGATCTCAAACAAGATGAAATGGTGACTAGGAATCTTGATACACATCAAAGCACTTTGCCACATGTAACAAAATGTCATTGCCCTGAAGCAGGTAAACTTATTAAAGAGAAATGTATAATACTAGAGAGTGAAAAATTGCCTTTTACATTAAGGTTCCATCTTTCATTTGGAAATATCCCAAGGTTCTTTTCAAGATGTGCAATTTTAATTACACCCTCATACTAAAATACAGACACATGTTTATTTCCCAGTAGCCAAAACATAATTTGTTTAAATAGATAATTATTATTATTCTCAAAGTTATGCTCCTTTAGGGTGATTTGACTCCCCATGTTAAGCTCAATATCCGATAATCCCATCTTCCTCCTGCATGACTACTTCTTCATGAAATGACTGCATGTATGAACCTTATAAGCCAATTGATTAACCTATAGGTTATCAAGAATACCACCTTTTTTATACCCCCAAAGTTTGTTTCAGTTATGACAGAGAGAAACAGAGACAGAGACAGAGAGACAGGCACCTGCAACAGGTTTTTTTTCACTGCCATCCATCCCTGGTCTCAGCCAGCCTCGGTCATAGGCAAGGTGTATATGCAACCTGGCCTACTCAGGGAGATTCTGGGATGTGAACCTGGGATCTTACCCATGTAAGTACAGTTGCATTACCACTGCACCATCACCTGGCACCAACTGCCACCTATTTTAAGACCTTTTGTTTATGCAGTGTAGAAACTGAAGTATCAGAATGGATGGATTACTTTGAAAACCAATGGGAAGCAATGTAAGAGGTGAGCATGTTGCTTAAAGTCAGAGAGAAGCAAGGGTAGAGATGGAACTGATGGGTGTTGGAACTAGAACCAAGGCAGATCAAGGGATCTAAGAGGCATGTATTCATAGTCCCACTCTGAGGATCCACAATTGACATGAATCACTCATTTTCATGAAGCCATTACTAATTCCACCTCATTCCAATAGATGTCTATCTAATTTTCATGGAGTCGTCTCCTGATAAATGTGGTTGCCATCACCACCTCACACAATCTTTAATTGTGGTTAGTAGATTCTTTTCCAAAAAATAATTACTTACTTTTATTTATTATTATTTTTAAAATTTGGCCAGAGAGATACAGAGACAGAGAGAGACAGAGAGAGAGAGAGAGAAAGTAAAAAAGCAAGCCATCAGGTCTGGAACTCATACCACTATTAACCTTGTGGGAGTCCAGTGCCTTAACCACCACACCACCTGCCAGCCCTGGTAGATTCTTTTTAACTTTCCAGGTTTATGAGAAAGAAAACATGCTTGCCCCAGCTTATCTTTTTAACACATGACCATCATTTTAAAATCTTTGTCCATGACTTTAGTTTTACCACCCTCACCATACAGAACGGAATTTCAATTATCACAAATTTGCTCTTGTCACTTTGAAAAACATTTTCAATGTTTTCCCCAGAGCTTTTGTGATAGATTCCAAAGTGTTTAATGTAGCAAGTTAGAGCCTCATGATCTGGCCTTATCCGTTCTCTAGTCTCACCCTCACTATTCACCACCTCACATCCTGCTCATCGGCTACATCTACTCTACCTCATTCACCATGCTTTGCCTTGATTCTGGGGCTTTGAACCTGCTGCTTCCTCTACCTAAAATGCAAGCCCTGCCCCTTGCACCTAATCATTGCAGTGACCATATTATATTTTCATTGTTCATAACATTAGCCTATATTTTCTCTCATAACCATCTTCTGCACTCTTTGAGGTCAGGGTTTGTGTATCCCTGCTGTCATGTGTAGCATGTGCTTTGCACATAATAGACACTCAATAAGTAAGTGATGGTTTGAGGAATGAAAAGGAACAAACCTGTGCTTAAGTCTCTACCCCTGATCGCTGTCAAACCTAAGGAAACTAGCCACAGAGAATAAAAATGTTGATTTAATGCTTAAGTGATTAATTGTTTATGCTTGAAACTGTATTCAAGAACCAGGGCAGAACACTTGACATCATTTTAGAACAAATCTTCATTCTCATTTTTTTCTATCAACAAACATTTATTTCTTCCTTTTGATGTGTATAAGATTCGCTAGAGGAAAAGTGTTGAAAATTGCAGTTCCTTTCTTCAAGGATTTCAAAGGCTACTGAGAAACATAATCAACAACAACAACAAGCCTTCTATTTCAATGTGGAAATAAACAATGCATTAGTCATGGCATAATAGCTTCTGTTATGGTAACAGAAAGACTGGAAAATCTCAACAGCTTCAGTACAACCTGTCCATGGCAGGTCGGTTATTCTCCTGCTCTGTCTCATCCTCACTTGGGTACACAGACTAAAGGAGGAGCCACCAGCTACATTATTCTTGTTCTCCTAGTATAGACTTTTAAGCTTCCCGCCCCTTCTACACACACATCATCAGGCAAAACAGGTCACAAAGATTAGTTGAGTCAGGTAGGCTGAGCATGCATCATTATCCCTCAAGGATAGGTATTCCATGTAAGGGTATTGAATAGAGTAGACTGAACCTTATCTTGACCTGTGCCTAGACTTGAAGGATGAGTTGTAATTACACAGATGGAGAAGGAAAAGAATTATTCCAGACTCAATGTCAAGGCACAAATGAGAACATACCCTGTTTTTTTTTCTGAATAACTGGAACATTCAATGTGTCACCAGATATGCAATTAAATAGGTTGGAGGGGCCATCCCAAGGATAGGGGAGGGATTAAAATCTTTAAATAATCCAAGTTGATAGGACAATCTGAACTATTTGAAGGCTTTAGGGGCAGTTGGGTTTAAGAGAGTCTGGAAGAGTAGTCATCTAGTAGGAGACAATCATGCAAGCCTGGTTCGAGACTCAGACCTGGTGACTTGAAAAACCACAACAAATAAATAGATAAATAAATAAATAAAAGTTTATTTAAAAAAGTATCAAGAGACACATACCGTGTCAACAAATGAGAAGATAGCCACCAGAACAGTAGTGTTTTCTTATGCTGCTTTGGTTTTACTCACTGCCTTATGAGCAGATCCAGGTAAATTGCCTTAGATATAATTGCCAGTTTCCGATTTTAGAATATAGGGGAAATTACTCAGCTGAGACAAATTGAGATTTGGGGTAAAAGGTCATTGTAACTTTTGTTTTCATAGCAAATTGCTCTCATTACCATTTCCATGACACGTTGTCATTATTAATTGCCCCCTACAGTCTTTATACCATTTTAGTCTATGATGAAAAACAACACTGTAACCATGACGAATTATATGGAGAGAGATGGCAAAAGAAATTTTTTTTTGAGGGAAAGATTTTTGCTATAGGGTGCATACACTTGCCAGAGAGACAGAAAGGGAGAAATCAACCCCCTCACTCCCCCCACCATCCCTCAACCCCCGAAAGTAATAGCTATGCCTCAATTCCTTCTCCTTCATTCTCCTCTCTGGATTTTGGACACACACATGTACCCAGCATGAGTTCCAAATCACTGAGTTCCAGGACTCCAACCACAGTGGAACACATGGGAGTCCGGGGCCTTAACCACTATACCACCTGCTGACCCCAGTGATAGGAATCTTAACATTCTTTCTTCTGGATATTAAATGATAAGGTTAGGAGAGTGTCTTCTGTATTCATGTGTTAAAGAGTTTTATAAAAACACAAAAGAGGATTACCTCAGGATTCTCTTACAAAACTTATATGCCAATGGGACCAGCAGTTAGCATAATGGCTATGTCCCTGGACTCCCACATAGTCGACTGCAGTTCGAGTCCTGGACCCGGTGGCTTAAACTCACATGGGGTGCGTGTGTATGCGTGCCCAAGATCCTGAGAGAAGAGTGGAGGAGAAGGGATTGCGGCGTGGCCATCCCCCCTGGGGGGTGATTTCCCGCTTTCTGTCTCTCTGTCTCTCTGTCTGTCTGGCGAGCGCATGAGCCCTATAGCAAAAACCTCTCAGCGTAAACCCCTAAAAAAAAAACCCCCAAAAAAAAAAAAAAAAAAAAAACAACTTACATGCCAAGTAATCATGGAGTGTTTATAAATCAAGAACTTGTATTCCTCTTCAGGTAGAATAGGCCTCATATCTTCAGCATATGCTGGTACTTTGTTTTTCCAGAGGAAAGAAAAATGAGAATGGCCATCAATAGAATTCACACCTTGCAGGAATAATTATTAAAGCAGTTTTAAAATTCCTAGGTTGTAATCCAGAGGATTACAGAAAACTGGAATACAGCCACTTTATATAGCTTTCATAAAGTTTTAGTCAACTAGGTAATAACTACCCAAAATGTTCTTTTACTTCCCACCTATATAGTAAATAATTCCTATGTAAAATCTCTTTTAAGAGATTGTCTGTATGCTCATGTGTATCAATGTGCTTTATATAAAAACTTTAATGAAATTAACATTAGTGACCAGAATCATAAAATTAACTGGATTAGAGAGAATATAAACCATTTATTTATTGATAGTTACTTATGCTAGTCTAACTAACTTGGTGTTTTTGATAAATATTTTCATAACCTAGAGATGAAAACAAATAAAAACAGAAAAGTAAAAATATTTATATTATATACTCTCAAGATCTTGGGCATGCACGCACACGCGCCCGGCGTGAGTTTTAAGCCACCAGGTCCGGGATGCGAACCGCGATTGACTACGTGGGAGTCCAGCGACATAGCCATTACACTACCTGCTGGTTCCCTTATATTATTTATATTTTATAAAAGGGAATGTTTGAATAGAATTTCTTTTTTTAGAGAGAGATTTTTACCATAAGGTGCTTGTGCTCACCGTAGAGAGAGAGAGAAAGAAAGCAAGAAATCACCTCCCCGGCGGGGTGCACACTGCCATCCCTTTGCCTCCATTTTCCTCTTGGAATTTTGGGTACACACACACATATACACATCTGGCATGAGTTTTAAGTCCTAGGTCTGGGACCTGAACCACAGTTAACTACGTGGTAGCCTAGCAACGTAAGTACTACACCATCTGCTGGTCACGAAATATGCACAAAATTCTTTATCATTTCAAAAGATGTATATTAACTGGAACTTTTATAATTGAGGACATTTAATTTTATTCAATGATAAGCTGCCTTATTACCCCACAAATCTGTCAAGAATTGACGTTGTGAAGACATGGTTTTTGGCAGACTTGAAAATAATTCAATTTACAACTATTTTTTAAATTTAAAATACTGTACTAAATAGAATAAAAAAGTATTTAAAAACAAACAAACAAAAATGGCTCCGTTAGATGGCTCCTGGCAAAAAAAAAAAGAGGGGGTTAGCTTAGTTTGTAAAGCTTATCACCCAAGTGTAATCAAAGGAAAGGTAGCTTAAAAGAAATAAGCAAAACTGAAAGCCGAAGGAGGCAAAAATTGAATCTAGTAAGTCTGAAGAGGAAGTCTGATTCCAGGTACAGGATAGGAATGTATGAGTCAGCATAATAAGAAATCAAATTGTGTGTGTGTCGGGGGTAAGCATAAGGAATGACAAGGGAAAAACCTGTCTTCCATGTGTCTTTGATGTCCCTGGAAACTTAGTACATTAAAATTTTCAGAAAGGTATTCTCAAAAACCTACAAATAGAACTACCATATGACCCTACAATTCTACTCTTGGGTATCTACCCAGACAGTAGGAAAGCACAAAGGTGGAAAAGCACTTGCATATCCATGTTTATTGCAGCATGATTCACAATTGCTAAGATATGGAATCAACCCAATTGACCAAGAGCAGAAGAATGGATTGAAAAATGTGGCATATGGGCCAATAGGTAGCATGGTAGCTAAGGTTCTGGACTCCTACATGACAAACTGGTTCAAGTCCTAAACCTGGTGGCTTGCTTTCTCACTTTCCCTCCAGAGAGCACACATGCCCTAAGCAAACTTAAATAATAATAATAACATATAAAATAAATATTTTTAAAAGAAAAACTTTGGCATATATACTCTGGAATATAATTTGGTCATAAAAAAAAAAAAGAAAAAAAAAAAAACAAACAAAAATGAGACCTGAGATCTGGTATTCACAAACATTCACTTAGTTCCTATAACTTTTAGACATTCAGTTTTGGCCATAGAGTGCAGACGCTCAGTATATATTAAGTGGAGACATACAAAGTCTCTTCTTAATGGCTTGACTTGCTTCACTCAGCAGTAAATCTTCCACTTTCTGTCAAAAGCCAGAGTCTTGCTTTTTATGGCTGAATAGTATTCCATAGAGTATATGTGCCACAGGTTTTCAATCCATTCACCTGTTCATGGGCATTTGGGTTGGTTCCATGTCTTAGCAACTGTGAATAATGCTGCAATAAACATGGATGTGCAAGCACTTTTCCAATTAAGAATTCCTCTGTCCTTTGGGTAGATACCAGGGAGTAGGATTGCTGGATCATATGGTAGTTCTATCTGTAGGTCTTGGAGGAATCTCCAAACTGGTCTCCAGAATAGCTGGACCAATTTACATTCTCACCAGCAGTATAGGAGAGTTCCCATTTCACCACATTCCCACCAGCACTTACCTTTATTTATTTATTTATTTTTAATCTTAGTCATTCTGACTGGGGTTACATGGTATTTCATTGTTGTTTTGATCTGCATCTCCCTTACAATGAGGAATGATAAATATTTTTTCATATGCCTTTTGGCTATTCATATGTCTTCCTTTCTAAGTGTTTTTTTTTTTTTTTCAACTCATTCTCTTATCTTTTAATGGGGTTGATCTTCTTTTTTAGAATAGCTGCAAGTCCCTTGTGTATTCTGGTTATCAGTTCCTTATCTGATGCACAGTTTACAAAAATATTTTCTCATTCTGAGGACTGTCGATTCACACTAATTACTATGTCTTTTGCCATGCAGAAACTTCTTAATCTGATGTAATCCCATTTGTCTATGTTTTGTATTATTGACTGTGCTTTAGAGGTCTTATTTAAGAAATCTTCGCCTACTCCAATATGTCCCAGAGTTTCTCCAGTGTTTTCCAGCAGCAGTTTTATACTTTGAGATCTTAGGTTTAGATCTTTGATCCACTTTGAGTTGATTTTTGTCAAAGGCAAGAGGTAGGGGTTAAGATTCTTCTTTCTGCAGGTGGATATCCAGTTTTTCCAGCACCATTTACTAAAGAGATTTTCCTTTCTCTACTGGATTGACTGGTATCTTTTGGCAAAAATCACTTGGCTGCATGTCTGGGAGTTTATTACTGGAGACTGTATTCTGTTTCATTGGTCCACCTGTCTATTTCTGTGCCAATACCATGCTGTTTTGATGACCACAGCTTCATAGTTTATTTTTGGGTTAGGGAGTGAGATGCCACCACTACACTCCTCTTGTGCAGGACTGCTTTGGCAATATGAGGTCTTTTATGATTCTAGACACATTGTATGATCGTCTTTTCTAGATCTGTGAAGAATGTCTCTGGCACTTTAGTAGGGATTGCATTGAATATGTAGATTTATTTGGGTAGAATTGCCATTTTGATTATATTAATTCTTCCAATCTGGGAACATGGGATGTCTTACTTTTTGTGTAATTTTAAATTTCTCTTTTTAGCTTCTTATAGTTTTCCTTGTGGAGGTCTTTAATTTTGTTAGACTTATTCCTAGGTATCTTATACTTTTTGTGACTATGGTAAATGGAATTACATTTTTTCAGTTGTATCTCAATCTGCCTGCTGTTCATATATAGAATTGTTATAGATTTCTGTATGCTGATTTTGTATCTTGTAACTCTTCCTGAATTATGCTGCCAGTTTCCCTTGTTTTCCTGCCTGCAGCAATGATTAGGGGACTTCTTGACCTTCATCATCACTGGAGTCAATTCCTCACAACAAATCTATATATCTACATTTCTATCTATTCATATTTCCTATTGACTCGGTTTCTCTGGATATCCATGTAACCCATTTTTTAAAATTATTATTAAAAGAAGACATTTGGACACAAATACAACATAAGGGCTCACCATGTAAACTTTGGTGTTACACTTTCATCAACAAAGAGCTGCTAGAGGCAAGGAGAGGCCCTTGTAGCCCTCAGAAGAAAACCAACCATGGGAATATCTTTATCTCTGGCTTCTAGCCTCCAGAACTGTAAGAAAACACATTTTTGTTGTTTCAGCTACTCAGTTTGTGGTACAACAGTCATAGAAATTGAACATACTTTGTTATTTGGGTTGTCTGAAGAGAACCTGTGTCTAAAAGTGACCATGGCCAGTTCTTAGATACTTGAGATCATTTTTTTTAAATGATACAGTACATGGCACATATGTGTTTGTGTGTGTGTGTGTGTGTGTGTGAGAGAGAGAGAGAGAGAGAGAGAGAGAGAAGAGAATTATTCTTGTCAGGGTCTTGTCACACTGTAATCGCCTTCCCCAGATTTCTACCTCCTCTGGATCCTGTACATGCCTGGGGTGTTTTCAGGCTGACCCAGGGATCTGAACCTATGGTCACCCTATGGCTTCCAGTATTACATGGTGCTTATGCTATGGCTCTTTCATAGTGGCTGGGTCCGATCAACTCTTACATAGAAATTCTGTAGATTTGTTTTCATTTTTCTAACTTTTTATTTTGAAACAATTTTAGACTTACAAAAAAGTTACAAAAAGAGTACCTTGGGGACCAGCATGTGGCATGGTGGTTAAGGTGCTGGATATTCACACATGGCTGACCGTGGTTCAAGTCCTGGACTTGGTAGCTTGCTTTCTCACTTTCTCTCTGGTCAAATTAAAATAAGTAAATGAATAAATAAAATTAAAAATAAATAATTCCTTTTTTAGAAAGAGTACCTCATAGTCTTTCTCTAGGTGTTCACAGTAAAATAATCAAAACCAGGAAATAGACATCACTATAATACCATTAACTAATCTGAAACTATTCAAATTTTACAATTTTTCCTACTAATGAACTTTCTCTGGTTCTGAATCCAATTTGGGATCTCTTCATTGCATTTAGTTGCCATGTTTATTTAATTTTCTTCAGTCAGTTATAGTTCCTTGGTCTTTTCCTTTCATAACCTTGAAGTGCTTGGAGAGTTCAAGCCAGTTATTTTATACCATACCACTCAAAATCTGTTGTGTTTTATAATTAAGCTGTCATTAGAAGTTTATTTATTTAATTTTGTGAGGGAGCACATGTACTGACCAAGAGAGAAAGTGAAAAAGCACCCCCCTTCCCCCAGGGATGATTACACAATTCCTTCTCCTCCATTTCTCCCCTTTTTTCAGATTTTGAGTAACCAGCATGTTGTTCGAATCACTGGATCTGGAACTGGAACCACATAGTCAGCCGTGTGGGACCCAGCTGCCTTAACCACCACACCATGGGCTGGCTCTCATTACCAAGTTTTGCAAGGTCACAGAAGTGATACTATGACCTTTGTCAGTCATATCATATATGCAGATACAGAATGCAGATATATTTTATTACTGGAAATATTAGCTGTGGCTAATTTGATGTCTGCCTTATTTCTCTGCTATAAAGTTGCTATTCTTTCAACTGTATGGTTAAAATAAGTGAATATGTGACAGTTTATAGAATCTTCACCAGGAGGGGCTGGCAGGTGGCACGGTGGTTAAGGGTGCTGGACTCCCACATGGCTGACTATGGTTCAAGTCCTGGACCTGGTGGCTTGCTTTCTCACTTCCCTTTCTCTCTCACTCTGTCCCTCTCTGGTCATAAATAAATAAATAAATAAATAAATAAAGTTTAAAAAAAATTAAAAGAAAAAAAAAGAATCTTCACTAGGATAGGCAATGCAGAGCCATTCTGAGCCCAAAAAGGCAAGAGTTGGAAGGACAGTTTGAGAGGGTCCAGGGAAGTATGGCTGCCTATGGTGGTTTAAATAGAAAGTCAAGAAAACAAAGCAAAGGGAATTAGACCCAATAATCTTTTTTTTTTTTTTTTTTTTAATTTGGCAGATGGCATGTACTCTCTCCAGAGAGAAATGAAGAGGCAGAAAGCCAGTTGTTTTTGAAGAATCTGTTACTTCCCATTCAGACAGATAAAGTAATCACACTCTGGTTGTTCCTGGATACACAATACACGCAGGACCAATGAAAAGGCCATGGTGCCTTTGCCTAAGAGATAGTTTCAAAGAGCTCATAGTCCCCAAATGGGCTAGTTAGGGTTCATCCAAAACTTTCTTAGATTTTAATTTTGGTCAAAAGTCTCTTGCTTACTGCATTGGCTATTAAACTATCCATAAGGATACTTACTATTTCTGATGCCACATTTGCAATAAGACATGATAGTCTCACTTTAGCATGAGATAAATACAAGGGAAAACAGAACAAGTGAAGTGAAGAGAAACACTGCTCTAAAAGACAGGTAAATACTTAGATTGCCCTGGGCCCATAGGCTGGCACACCCTGGACCTCTATTTATAAAATTCAATACTTTTCCTTTTTTTATTAACAGTGGTTTGAGTCTTTTTTTTCCCCCACTTGTAGACAAAATAATTAAATTAATAGAGTATTCTTTCAAACATATCTTGGCCTTAGGATGATTCTTTAGTCATGTGAAAATAATGCAAGATGTAAAATTGCCTTGAAATAAATGGTTTTAGTTGAACTTTGCTTCATTAGGCCTCAAAGGATGAGGGAATGTCCCTGAAACGGATGAGCACATCTTCTCCTTGAACTGTGTAATGAGTGAAAAGCATCATAGCTGTCAGGGGAGGCTGAAGCTTCCACGTGAGACTGACGATCGATTTTTCCAGTGAAATAGAATTGAGACCTATCTGAGTGTATCAAAACGTTTGAGAATAGGCCTCATTAGGGTTTAGCGTGTTCCATAGAGTAGCCATTATCATACTTGTCAAATATCTACTGACAAAATGGACCATTAATACTCCTTATTTATATATTTTTTAGTTTTGCTACAGGGTGTGCAAGCTCACCAGAGTGAGAAAGAGAGGAGAGAGAGAGTGAGTGAGAAATCACTCCCCCTGGAAGGATGGCCAGGCTGTAATCCTTTTTCCTCCATTGTTCTTTCAGGATTTGGGGCACACACATACGTCTAGCATATTTTTAAACTGCCAGGTCTGGGACACAAACCATGCAGCTGCTCATGTGGGGCCCAGGTTACTTGACCAGAATATTTGCTGGCTCTGATGCTGATTATATAATTTAAAAAAAAAAAATACATTTTACCTTTTTTTTGTTTTGAGAGGTTTTTGCTATAGAGTACATGCACTCACCAAAAACACAGAGAGAGACAGAGAGAGACAGAGATACAGAAAGCGAGAAATCACCTCCCAGGGAGGATGGCCACGCCTCAATCCCTTCTCCTCCATTCTCCTCTCGGGACCTTTGGCACGCACGCACATGCGCCCGGTGTGAGTTTAAGCCACCGGGTCTGGGACTCAAACTGCGGTCAACTACATGGGAGTCCAGCGACATAGCCATTACGCTAACTGCTGGTCTGAAAAAATACATTTTATCAAGTTCTGTTTCCTGTAACTTTATTCTAATTCTCCAAACCACAACCATTTTTACAAGATTCTCCATTAAAGCATTTCCAAGAACCTAGCAACTATTCCATTTGTTTTTCTGTAATTGGTTCAACTGGTACTCCCGCTTAGCCACCATCACCCCCCCACACACACACACATAAACAAGCTCTAGCTCACTCTCATTTTATCCCATCTTTGCTGTTTCTTTTACAGTTGAGCTATGTGCTTTCTGCCTAACCGTCTCATTCCCTGACTAGTTTTCAGGACCAGCTATATCCAGGGTGTGTGTTTGTTGGTGAGGTTTAAAAATGAATAAGCTACTCTCATGTCAGAGATATCTGCATGCAAATAACATTGAAATTCCGGTATAGTACATACCAATAGAGAAGATGTAACTCACCCTGAAAATAGAAACAAGGGGTAGACTAAGTCTAGAAAGAAGTTGTAGTTTTTAGGAAAAGCTTCACGATAAACATGTGACTTCAACTGAGGTTTGATCTTTTAATTGCTTGAAAACATACTCTTTTCTGCCATGTCTAAGGCTTCCATCTTCCGTAAAAACAAGCACTTATTAAAATAAATTTTCCAAATGCTCTTCTCTATGAAAATCGACTTTGAGATTACTACTGCTTTGCAATTATATACAGCGAAGATTGCCATTAAGTATTTGTTTCTACAAAGATATTCTAGAAGCCAGACAATTTATATTATACTAGAAGTGTTATGTAGGTCTGGTAGCTTATTTATCAATAGTTTTACTTCGCATTTTTATAGGAACATAAAATAATCACTCAGTCTTTTACTTTAATACACAATCACTTACTTTCTCATTAATTTTATAAAGGAGTTAACTTAAAACTCAATTATATTACAGCATATGCTTTTATGATTAAACAGGTGGTATGCTTAGACTGCGAACTCAGGCTGTCAAAAAAGAAACGTCCTCCTACAATCAGAAATTAATGTGCTTGTAAGGCAGCAGCAATTTGTTTATGGCCTTTTCATGCAAGGAAGACATCATTACAGGCTCTATCAACACCAGCACAACTTTGATAGAAGCTTCAGTATAATTAGTTTTTAACATATTGAAATTGATAAACAACTTTCCAAGTGTAATTATATTCTATAGATTTGCTCATTACGCATGCTGTGAATGGAAGAATGAGAACTCAAAAAAATTTCAAAGTAAGTTCTCTGATTACGTAACAGTAAACTTTACATTTTTCTCTTCAGTGTAGAAAAGTGTGTGTGTGTGTGTATGTGTGTGTGTACCTGTGCACACATACATTTTGGAAACTGACTCCTGTTTCTAACCCTTTGCAAGAAAAGAGAAGTAGAAAAGACAGGGGTAGATGTAAAGAAGAGGGACAACTTTCAGCCAATTTTTAGACAGCTAGAACTTGAAGAAAAAAATAAATCAGCATATTTAAAAGTATGAGAAATGGGACCAGCAGTTGGTGTAATGGCTATGTTGCTGAACTCCCATGTAGTTGACCACAGTTCAAGTCCTGGACCTGGTGGCTTAAACTCACACTGGGCGCATGTGTGTGTGTGCTCAAGATCCAGAGAGGAGCATGGAGGAGAGGGGATTGCGGCATGGCCATCCCCACAAGGGGGGATTTCTCACTTTCTGGTGAGCCCACACGTCCTATAGCAAAAAAACTCTCAAAAAAAAAAAAAAAAAAGGAAGGAAAAAAAAGTATGAGAGAGTATAGCATAGAACAATCAGTTATTGGGACCAGCAATTAGCGTAATGGCTATGTCACTGGGCTCCCATGTAGTCAACCGCGGTTTGAGTCCAAGACCCAGTGGCTTAAACTCACACCGGGAGACTGAGTGTGCATGCCCAAGAAGGGATTGTAGCATGGACATCACCCCTGGGGAGTGATTTCTTGCTTTCTGTCCTTCTGTCTCTCTCTGTCTTTCTGGTGAGCACACGCACCCTATAGCCAAAATAAATAAATAAATAAAAACTCTCAAAAAAAAAATCAGTTATTTTGCAGCCAGATTAAAAATACATACGTGCGCCTTAGCAATGTACTACCATGAAACAGGATAATGTTTAGTCTTTTATCTTTTTCTGTCTTTTATTCATGGTAAATTGCCTGCTCGTGTGTGTGTGTGTGTGTGTGTGTGAGTGTGTGAGGGAGAGAGAGAAAGAGAAAGACAGAGAGAGAAATGAGTGCCCTTCACAGGGGCTGGTCACATCATGATCCCCTCCTTCCTGTTCTCCAGACCTTCAGATCCTGGGCACTCACAGGTTTCAGGGCAACAGGAGGGTCACTATTTGGGATCTTGCTTCTTTTGAGCAGTATTACCACTGCACTATACAGCCAGCTATTTTTTTGTCTTCATTTGGATGAAAAGAAAGGCAAAGGGACTGTTGGCGTTGCTGAATCTTTGGAAATCAAGACCTCACCTGGCCAACAAATCTGAGTAACTATGTAGTTTACAAAATCTAAATAACAGTGCAGCTACTACATGGTATTGGCAAGAAAAAGGTGATTAAGGAATATATTACACAATTTTATTTGGATTGTGTTATGTCTAGAACCATCATGGTGGAAATGTGCGGTTGACATGAAGCATGCTGCAGAAAGGTGATTTTTTTTTTCTGTTTAAGTGGCGGCAAGGATATTTTTGGCTAAAGTTGAAAAAGAAAAACCAAAAGGCCTATGAACATGGCAATTTAATCATCACTATTTATTTTGGAAGCCATTGGATACCGAAGAGGTATTTTTTTTTTTGGTTCCTGAGACCATGGCCTCTTCGACTCACTCCACAAACCTGTCTGTTGCTTAGCTCTTACCTCAGGGACTCAGCTCCTTTTTCTCTTACCAAGGTGTCTATCCACTGAGTTCCTTGCAGTTCCTCTTCAACAAGACTTGCTGTTTAATGACTTTTATTCTTCATATACAGTTTCATACACAAGGGACATTTGTTTAGCTATGTGCTATGGGGATAGGAGGATTACAAAGATCATGAAAGCTCAGTATAACTTCCCCAGATTAATTGTAACTTAAAATTAACCTCTTTTAGTCTGGGCAAGTGTAAAATGGACTGTTAGTCACTAACAGAAATATCTGAAACTGGGTGAATTTAAGAGAATAGAGGTTTATTTGACTTATGAGCCTGGCGGCTAAAAAGTTCAAAGGTATAAGTCTATTTTATAGCATGGTGGAGGGCAGGATTCTGAGCAGAGTAGCTGTCCATCAGTTTTTGTGTCTCATTCTCTAAGTTTATATACTCAACAGAACTCAATCATAGGAGGCCTGTCCTAATAATGTTATCACAACCAACTCCCCCACCTGAAATAGCATAAAGGAATTCACTTTTCACTTAATACTTTTTTTTTTTTTTTCTGGAGAGGATTTTTTTTTTTTTTTGCTATAGGGAACATGCACACGCCAGAAAGACAAAGAGAGACAGACAGACAGAAAATGAGAAATCACTCCTCAGGGGGGATGGCCACGCCCCCTTCTCCTCCATTCTCCTCTTGGGATCTTGGGCACGCACGCACATGCACCTGGAGTGAGTTTAAGCCACTGGGTCTGGGACTCGAACCGTGGTTGATTACATAGGAGTTCAGCAACACAGCCATTACGCTAACTGCTGGTCCCACTCAATACTTATATAATGGAGTCAATTCTCAATACACAGATTTTGGGAGGACACCCAAATTCAAACAACACGAAGCTTCTGGGGACAAACTTTCTAAACCATAACAATCAAGTTTCTCTTCTTTAATATGTTGCTTTCATTTCTAATGGTCCAAAAGACAAGTATAAGAAATGAGAAACATAAAAGATTGCATGGAACATGATGAATCCAGCAGTAGCCACAGCCATAATAACGCATGCTCAGGGCTGGCTCCAAAACCTAGTAGTTAAGGGAGCTGGATTTCACATGGCCAATCATAGTTCAAATCCTCAGCCTGGAAGCTTAACAAACACACTGGGTGCATGGGTGTGCATACCCCAAATTACAACAGGATGTAGAAATCAAGAAGAAGGGATTGCGAGTAGCCATGCTGCACTGGAGGGGCGAGGTACTATCTCCTTCTTCCGATTCTCTCTGTCTCTCTGTGGTGAGTGCATGTGTCCTTTGGTAATGAAAGAAAAAGGAAAAAAAATGTATGCATGAATAATGCCCTAGGAATGCCTTTGGAAATGACTAATAGAGATGCTACATTTTTCTCTGGGTATTACAGCAATAGAATGTAACATCTATTACATAGATTTAATTTGCATTTTGAGCTTTATTATTTGTCATTTTTTCCCCTTTATCATGAAGAATTAAAATAGAGATTGTGATATTTATAAATGTTTAACAGATCTTCCTTGCAGCATGCTTTAAATGGACATGTTTTAAATGGAAGACTATTTGAATGGAGAACCATCAAAGTTCAGGCTACAATTAATCTGCCGGAGGCATTACATGGTCAGAGTGAGGATGTCTGGCTGATAAGATATGACAGTGTCTTTCTTGGCATGAAAGCAGCTCAGTTGAAGCTACCCTGGGTAGAACACAACGGAGCTGCTATATCAATTGTGTTTTCATCTCCCAAGATTTTAGACCAGCTTTGGCACAACTGTTTCCATAATCACACTAGAGAATACAAAATTATCCAGCTAAAACCACTCATGAAGTCACTTTATTAGGGATAATTATAAACACCACTAGACACTATTGGCAGTACTTTGGTATCCACTGAAGAGTCTTCAAGGATATTTGCCAAGGTTTTCTTGACACCCTGTGGTTTGCAATTTTCTTTGTAAAATGGGATTAAAACACAATTGAGAATTCTTCTCTGATGGGAAAAAAAAAAAAGTGATGGCTCTTGTAAATCTATTTTGAAATTGGAAGCTGGATGAATGGCTACATGCCCTCAATAGACAAGTGAATTGTTTAGTCACACTTGCCTAGAAACTGGAGTGATTCAAATGAAACATGTGTATGTGGTCCCAGAATTCTTTAACTGTGTTAAATTTCAAGTGGATATAATAGTTAATATACAACATACCGAATCTCATTAACTGTCTTCTGTTTCCCCTCATTTTAAATTGCCAGGGTCCAATTTCACTTCAAATAGTGGCTCTTCAGAAACCCTAATAAAATCATAAGATCAGAGGATTCACATACACTGACTTGGAAATAAAAAAATGTATTAGAATAATTACAAGTGTTAGAAACTAAACTGAGATTGAAACACTCATTGCTTCTGTAATTCTGAAGCTTGTACCAAATATACATTGCAATCAACAAATCAATATTCTCAACAGTCTATGATTTGCAGAACTGACTGGATTGACCCTGGATAAAGTCATTCTTTTTTTTTTTTTCTTTTCTTTTTTTTTTTGAGAGATTTTTTCGCTATAGGGCACGTGCACTCGCCGGACAGACAGAGACATAGAGACAGAAAGTGAGAAATCACCCCCCAAAGGGGATGGTCACGCCGCAATCCCTTCTCCTCCATTCTCCTCTCGGGATCTTGGGCACACACGCACACGCGCCCGGCATGAGTTTTAAGCCACTGGGTCCGGGACGCGAACTGTGGTCGACTATATGGGAGTCCAGAGACACAGCCATAGCATAAGCTAAGTGCTGGTTCCCAAGTCATTCATTTTTTGATTTAAATATATATGAGAGGCTTATTTTAGAAAATAAAAATGAAGCCAGGATTAAGAGATTCTATTTGTTAATTTTCCCACTAAGATATCTTATGGTAAAAGGCATTTTCCCATCATCCTTTACCTGTCTTTCTCCAGAGGGTCAAATTAGCTCTAAAAAGAGATTTGGAGTAAAAATGACGAGCACCTGGAACACATTATCATAAAAGAAAATATTGAATATTTACATGTCACATTAGGAAAAACTGTTATCTTGCTAAGTTAAACTAAGAAGCAGTTTATCAATAATGGATTCTTCTCATACTTATGTTTATTTATATGAGGAAATCAGTTTCTGAATTTCTGACAAAAGCAAAATGATTCATAACTCACATTTACATCCTTTTTGAGGCTTAGATTGTCAAATTGCCCTGTTTTTTTCCTCGTTTTTCTTTCCTACTCACCCCAAATTACTTTTAAATTATAAATAATGCTTATGACAAAGTTTATATTTTCTTCCATCTAATAGGCTCAAAATACTATTTTGATGTAGCCTCTGCTTAACTCTAAAACAGATTTATAATATCTAATTATTGTTTTTATTTCAACTCTGACACTTAGAAATCTTGGCCCAAAGGGACTCAAAAACATTCCTGATACTTGGCAATATTTAACATCCCAATTGAAAAGGCACACTTGGGAATTACAATAATGGGAAACTATATTAAGCAATTTCTGTAAATAACTGCTCTTTGGGATAAGACATCTTAAACTGTGGATAATCAATGTTTTGGAAAGATCAGCCCTTAAATAGAAAGCACATTTTAAGAGAGAACATTTAGGAGAGATGAAAGGACAGTTAATTTCAGGTGGTATTGAACTGCCTGCTTTTGTACTTCAGTTTCTAGCTTAGTGCCTTTAGTCACCTTCAGGTATCTCATTTCTCTGGATTAGAGGTTTCATAACAGAGAAAATAGCAATTAAAATGTCTGTATTCCCACCTCTTCAGTTTATTTCTTCCATAAGCAGGCAGAGGAGACAGCATTCCCAGTGAGGTCTTGATACTATGGTCCACTCAAGTCTCAGCAGCCCCAGATGGAGGGCACACACCTGCCAGACGTGTTCTGGCACGTCTGGATGTGAACTCAGAACCTTTCCATGTGGCTCGGCCTTGAAGAACATCACACTTTACCACTGTACTACCACCTAGCCTTATATTTCCATCTTAAAACAAAAGTGTGATGGATCTAAACACAGTGAACTATGTATGAGCCCTGAATGATCTATAGCATATAAACAAGGCATCATTACTTTTATATGAACTAAGCCATCAAAATACTTGTAACAAAGCATATGGTTATTTATGCACTTCTCTACGTGTATTCTAAATAAACTGTCAGCAGGCCACATGGGTCAATGATTATACTTTTAATATGTTCTTTAGTTTAATACAGAATTAAAATATAAAAATGAATACAAAGAATAGTCAGAAGATATTTCGTGAATTAAAAAAAAATTTGCTAATGATTTTGATATTTTACTTTGATGGATTTTATCCTGTTAAATAGTTTGCAGAGGGGCCAGCAAGTGGCATATAGGTTAAGGCACTGGACTCTCACACAGTTGTCTCTGGTTCAAGTCCCCAGACCGGGTGGCTTGAAATTCACATTGGAATGTGTGTGTATGTGCCCAAAATCTCAAGAGGAGAAAGGAGGACAAGGGATTGCAGCATGGCCCAACCCCCTGGGGGAGGATCATTTCTCACTTTTTGTCTCTCTGTCTCTCCAACAAGCACATGCCCCTTATAGCAAAAATCTTTAAATAATAATAATGTTTTAATCAAAAAATAATTTGCAGAAATATAGTTTTTAGGACAAATATATTTTGACCAACATTAAAATGTTTTGTTTTTCTTTTTTCTTTTTCTTTTTTCTTCTTTCCTTCCTTTCTTTCTTATGAGAGAAAGGCAGAGAGACAGACAGGCATCCTTAACAGAATTTTGCCACACCACACCATTTCCCATCCAGTCTCACAGGCATGCTGCTGTACAAGGTGTGTTCAAGTTTGTTTGGGATTCCAATTCCAGGCCTCCCATGTGGTCCCAGCACCAGTCAGCAGCGCCCTGCTGTTGTGCTACCCCAACTGGAACTTATGTTTATTTCACACTTAGCTTGTGTCTCCAATAACACTGTGCAGCAAATGTGTATTATTATGCTCAATATGTATAATAAAAAGCATTAATTAATTTCCATATTTCCATTATTGATATATCAGAAAGATATGATATTTATACATTTCTACTCTTTTCCTCTGCAGAATTTTTAATTTTCTGTCAGAATTTTCTTACAGATTTTGACTTGCATATGTGGTTCCTAAGTAACACTAGAGAAATAAAGCTTAAAGTATAATCCTTAGTATGATTTCAAGCCTGTGAATCTGAATTCAACTGAAGCAAGAAGAAAATGAAGGATAGATTGAATTCTTTATAATTAAAATCGCCTCCTTAAGATTTTGAATTTGTATAATAGACTTTCACTGAGAATACCTTGTTTTTTCTTTAAATTAAATTTAATAAATATATTTGTTTGGTTGATCCCAATGGAGAATGCATCTGCGTTGTGTTACAGCTAGAAATAAATTTACCACCTGTCTTTCACATGAAACTACCAGATTCCTAATTTTGTTCACTGATGAATCTCTAGTACCTAGAATAGTTTGGTTTATTTTATATGCTTAGTATTTATATTTTTTAGAATAAATATACAAGTATAATCATATTGCATCAAGACATTCAAAATGAATAAAATGATGATCAAGAGACCTAATACATGTCACAAATAAAAATTTTTATACACACACACACAAACATGTATTATACAGGAACACTTAATTTATACAAGTTTAATAGTGTAAATATTTTTAAATTTATATATACTGTTGAATTAGTTGCTTTTGTGGTAGTGTGAAAGATGACGCTTTTAAAAATAGCTTAACTCCAAGACCATTCTATTTACTATTTTAAATTCAGTTACTAAACCTCTGAGTAGAATTTTTTTTTGTCTTTTTCCAATCAATCAACAAGTTATATTTTATGATTACTATACATTTCTTAAAATAAACAATTTAGAGTATCTTACCACTCTTTTGAAATGCTGCAACTATAAAAATTTAAATATGTTAATTATGGCATCATGAAAAATGGATTCAAACATACCACCCTTGACAAAAGAAATGGTTTATTTTGCAATAATATGACAAACAAAAGATATAATAACAAACCAAGAAATGAAATCCCTTTTAACATTTCTTAGAGAACAATATTCAAAATGCTAAGAGCTCTGATCTTGAAATTCAAAAATTTCAAAAAACTTTGAGCTAGTTTGTGATATACTATATGCGTTTCAAAAAAGTCAAGATGAACAACACTTAATGCTACTCTCTGTACCCCAGAAAAACTATTGAGAATGTTTAATTTGGTTACAAGATTCTTTATTTTGTAAACTATACATAAACAGTAAAAAAGAAAATGCATCATATTTTAAATATTACATAAGATCAACATTAAAGTTTTTATTTACTGTGTATAAATCAAATGGAAAGAATCCACCAATTTTGCTTTCAATGAAATTTATACTGGGGAACCAGTAGACCCACTGTTAAAATGAAAGAAATCAATGTATAACTTTCAATAGGTTTTTCCATTGTTATTATGGGCACAAAACCATTGGTCTGATATACTTAAAAGGGATGGTGTGCCAAATGACGACACAATTAATTAACATGCTAACTTAAATAGAGCAATTAAAGTAATTTTTGTTACAGGTAAATCTTAAATGCTACTCTACACAATAATCATAAACAAGTTCACATGGCAATTATGTAACAATAGGAAGAAAAAGAAAGAAACATATTCCATTTTCCTCATTCCAGCAGCAGTACCTTTACTGGTATTAATTTGTTACTTAGGTGTGCTTACATATTGTCTAATATCCTATAGTGGTATGCATGCTAAAATCTTTCTATTTCTATTTTTGCAAGGCACCATACAGTATATTCTCTAAGTCTTGGCACTACAAACAAAAATGGCATAATTATATGATTAAATACAAATTTTTACCTAAAGTAAGAAATAAAGTCAGAATTAAAGAGTTTTAAAAACTTGACCTAGGGACAAATGACAACCTTTTGTGAAAATACGATTTAAATTAATCTTTCCTTTTGTCTTCCTAATTTAAATTCCGTACTTTTAGTTGCTGGTCAGAAAGATAAGAAAATTTAGAAAAAGAAAGAAAGCATTCTGTTAAAGAACACCTGTAAAAAATCTACAGGGGCCTGCACCCAAATTAAAAATAAAATAAACTAGAAAGGACCACTAAATTTTAATCTTTCAGAATCCATGGTTTTCCATACTTGCCATTTTGTAAAATGTCCTATCTTATTTAGAATAATTTCATAATTTAAAACATCATTATTAATATAAACACAATAGAGGATCTACAATTGTCACTTTGTTTTCCGTACAATGGAGTGTCTCTCACTTTATCTGATTCACTCTAAGTTTGAGAAGATGCTACTTTGGAATTATAATTAAGGTCACGTATAATTTTATGAAATCCCTGGGGTCCAGGTAACTAATAAATTATTATAAACTTAACTTAGACTATCTTTCAGAAAAATAATACCTACAGTCCTAAGCACTGGACGACATTTTGTTTGTGAGAGATTTATAAAGTTTGTTCTTAGGAGAATTTTATAGTAGTAGCTCTTCATAACATTTTTTGGCCTGCCTAGACTCCATATATGTTTTCTTTTTCTGTAAGGCATGTGAAAACTGAAAGTAAATTATTCTTATTTAAACATAAACTTCTACGACTTTAGCTGCAATATTGAAATAATTATATAAAATATATGTGAGGTTTAGAATAATTATTTTGGGGGGCAAGAAGGTAATTCTCAATAGGCTATCACTTTGTAAATATTAGAAATGTAGAATTTATTGATCTCATCTGTTGTCAATCAAATGTATCCATCATGGTCATCACCACCATCATCATCATCCCCTTCATCTTCATCATCGTCTTCAATTTCATCTTCATCATTCATAATTTCATCTTCATCCTCATCATCAGTCCATTCATGAAAATCTCCACTTGCAAAATCTCCAGAGATCTCAAAATCAATAGCTTAAAAAAAGTAAACAGTACCTTTACTTGACTGAGTTAGTGGAATTACTTCTGAAAGATAAAATTCTAATGAAAAATGAGAAAATTAATAACATTTTAACTTGTTCTTCATGTTATTTAAGAAAGCTAAGGAAGATCCACGTTCTGGAAAACTCCCTCATGCTAAAATTCTATCATTTGTTCAAATTTATGAGCTAAAAGTCGAATCATTATTGAGATTGAGATGTGGTTCATAGGATTTTGAGTCCAATAATACTTATTTTAGCCCAGGTTTACAGACGTTCATTTCAGACTTTGAATCTTACAAACTATTTAAATTTCTTCTACATATGTGGTAGACAGAATAACTGCCCCACAAAGATATTAACTTCCTGATAAAGTTCCTGATCCTATAAATATGTTACTTTACATATTCAAAGGGACATTGCATTTTCAATTAAATTAAAGGCCTTGGGATGGGAAGTGGTTGTCCTGGAATATCCAGATGAGTTCAAATTTTCAGTGGGGCCCTTAAAAGCAAATAACCTTTCTCTAAACAGGGTCAGAGAGAGAGATGAGTAGGTGAGAAAGAGGCTGTGTTGCTGGTTTAAAACTGAAGAAAGGGTATATAAACTGCCCTGAGAAGGTGAACGTGAGACAGACTATCCTTGAAAGCTTCCAGAATAAAACATGACCCTTGTGATATCCAGATGTTTAGCTTGGTGAGTCCTGTTTAGACTTCTGACATATAGAACTGAAGGATAATAATTTGTGTTGTTTAAGCCACAAAATTAGTGTCACTACAGCAAAATAAAACTAACATAGCTATACAATATTTGTAAAACATATTTTTTTTAGAGGTTTTTGCCATAGGGTACGTGCACTTGCCAGAAAGACAGAGAGAGACAGAGAGACAGAAAATGAGAAATCACCCCCCAGGTGGATGGCCATGCAGCAATACCTTCTATTCTATTCTTCTCGTGGGATCTTGGGCACACACAAACACATGCCTGGCATAAGTTTAAGTCACCAGCTCTGGGACTTGAACCGCGGTCGACTACATGGGAGTTCAGCGACATAGCCATTATGCTAACTGCTGGTCCCGTGAAACTTATTTTTAAAAGGTATTAGTATATACCTTGGATATATTGGAGACAATAATACACCTATCTCAGCAAGTGTCCTCTTTTCAACTCGTTAAATGCGAGTGTGTGTAATATTTCAATGTAATACTTCTTTGTGAGCTAATTATAACAAATTATTTAATGAAATTGGTGCTCAAAAATTGGTTGATCTTACAATACAACAAATTAAAATTCCTATCATACATAAAGAAAATGTTTCTACTCTCCAATTTAATATATTTTCTTAACTATAACATGCTAAAAACATTCATCTCTATTCCCAAAATAATTTCCTTGCTCACTTATTAAACTCATTTCCATATAAAATTCAAATACAACATGAAGAAAAAATTTGTTATTCATCACTGATAACTGAAGTAATTAATAATGCTTCTAGCTGCAATTTATGAGCCTTTACTTTCAAGAGGTGGGTTTTCTTTGGTTGGCAACTCTACACCTCCTAAGTCACCTCTTTCGAGGTATGAAAACATAGGGTCATCTGGGAACATGGCATACACTAGAGTTTGCTGACTTGGGAGTAGAATGAATGAAAAATTCTGCCTTATTTGAGAGAAAAAATGGAAGGATCTAAAATTTTTTCTGTTTTGAAGAAAAGGAAGCTAGCTTTTAATTATTCTCTCTAAAATATCTAAGTTATTCAATTCTATTTATTACATATACCACCTTAATGTGCTAGGAGCAAGTCTTTGTGTCATTCCACCCCTACACAGTTCACAGTCTTTGCATAGGGTAAATTCTCATTAAGCATTTGAAAAATGAATAAAGCTCTGAATTTCATAATCTTGTACTTGGAAAATCATTAAATAAGTAACCCTTCTCCTTACCACAATTCGCAACACCATTTGTTCTGGATCCCATGACTTCATTTCCATATCTGTCAACACACCAGCACTGCCCAACACTACCGTGGCACTGTGTTGGCTTGTAATAACCATCTTCATCACACAGAGGAATGTACTGTCCTGTGAAACACACACACGCACATATACATAGAGATGCATGCAAGTACACATGTGTATTTTATGAATAAGTGGTGCTGTCTTTTGATGAATACTCATTGTACATTAATGTAGTCATGACATAAACGCATGGAGTGCTACATGTGTGGTCTTCAAAAAGTTCATGGAAAATGCATATTAGAAAAAATCTATGTGTGGAAAGAAATTTTACTTTCATTTCATTTTTCTGCCAAATTTGTGAAGTCCTCTCACATATCAGTGATTCCTGTTGAAGAAAATAAATAAGGTCTCTGCTGTCATGGAGCTGGCCATTGCTAAGGTGAACTGCCTACATTTCCTGGATTTAGTCCTTTGTTAAGCAAATTCTATCTTTATTTTTTAAAATGTTTATTTTATTTCATTTATCTCTATTATTATTATTATTACTATTATTTTAATCGGGGTGAGGAGTGAGAAAGTAAGCTATCAGGTCCAGGACTCAAACTGCAGCTGGTCATGTGGGAGTCTAGCATTCTAACCAACATGCCACCTGCTGGCCCCAGCAAATTGTATGTCTTCTCCTCCATTCTCCTACTGGGAACTCGGGTGGGTATGCACGCATGTGTGCCTGAAGTGATTTTCAAGTCACCAGGTCTGGGACTCAAACCATGGCAGGCCATGTGGGAGTCCAGCAAGCACTCTTCTACTCACTGGCACCAATAATGACTTTTGTTTACATTATGTAACCAGAATAAAGGTGATTCCTCCCCAATGGTTGGTAAGTATGTCGTTGCATTCTGTAGCTTCAAATAATCAATGTCTGAATTAATAGATTTTTGTTACTAATAGACTGATCAAGTCTAAAATATTTTCAATTGAATGTGAATGTTTTTTCTCATTGTGCATGGCAACACTTTGATCTATGGCAACAAATAAGTCTATGTAAGAATTAGATTTCCACTTACTAGCTTTACTATCATGTATATTGCAACAGGATTAAAAAAAAAAAACCAACAGTATAGCTTTTATTATAACACCAGTATTTTCTGCACCTAAAAGGCTTTATTTCCAACCATTATTCTTCTCATGCTGTAAAAACAGTACTAAAATTTTTTTTGAAGTAATATTTAAAAATCTCTTTCTCTAAGCATACCATATTATAATCACAAAGATAGCATATCACAATACACAGAAATCAAATACAGAGACATTATAAAATGATGTACCCCTACATACACGTGTACATTAATAAATGTTTCATGTATGGTGTTCTGTTTGGATCCTAAACTTGAAAACGAATCCTAGTGGCAAAACTGATGAAATCCAGTCTGAAGCTTAGTTAAGAGTCTTACAACAATGATAATTTCTTAGTTTTCACAAATATGCTGATCTCATTTGGTACATTTAAGATTTCATCTTTAGAGGAAGCTAGGTGAAATATATGTAGAAACAGTGCACTATCTTTGTAACTTTTTCTGAGTTTAAAATTATTTTTAAGTTTATTTAGAAAGTACATATTTACAAGAAAAATCTATACTCACACATAATAGTTTAATCATCTGTTGATAGTCAAACATTCAAATATTTCAAGCCTTTGGGTAAAATTAGAAATATCTGTCTATTCATACACTTACTTACTAAAAGTAAGGTAGTAAAAATGCTTGTGAAAAACACTAAAAAATCTGTGCGAGTTTCCAGAGATAGAGCATTTATTTTCACACCCTCTATACAAGTGCTTGCTTTAAATTCCATATATAGCCATTAATTCTTAAATGGTTAACCATAGAATTAGAATTGAAGTTTCTGCTGATGTTTTAACTTTAGCAATGTTTAAATCTCCTCTTTTACTTAATAACATTCAAAATGAACATTATATTAGGGTAATAAAACAGACATAATATCTTTCAATAGGTAAGGTAATAAAAGTAAGTTTAATGGCTTTCCAAAAGTTCATAAATTTTGTTCCTGAAATTTAACGCAGTCTATCTTTGTTGGATTAATATTGATTTTATGTTGCTGTTTCCCTGGGGTTATTTATGTAAGCAATAAAGCCTTCAGAAGAATGATCTATGACTCACCTAGGAGCTTCTTTACCCCTTGCCGCTTCTGCATATTGCTGAGCTCCGTCTGGCAAGGTGGGTCTGCAACGACATAAAAATGTTACTTCAAAGATTGTAGTTAAACAAAGGAAATGTGATCCTCATGCCATCCGAACTCAGTCTTTACACAGTCCACATTACACACTAGTTGGTCTATTAGGAAGATACATTCATATATCTAAGTATATGAGAAGATAAACCATTCAAAAGTTCATGCAACATGTATATTAGAATAAAAAAAAAGCTATGCATCTATTTTAGTTTTTCTTGCATGAAAATAAACTTGTCCTTTAATTCCAAGTTCCCATGAACTTTTTGACATGCCCTTGTATGTGGAGACAGAGAGAGAAAGAAAGAGAGAATGTTGATTTTCTAATTATTGTTACTGATAGATCACCTTGGTTTTTTTTCTTCAGAATATCTGAGTGGGATGACAAGAAAATGGTGTACAGTACTTACATGAAGGAAATACTTCTTATCATTTACTTTTAAAAGGTTAATCAACTCAGCAATTTAATCTCAGCTGATTGACTGCTGCCCAATTAACTGATTATGCTTTCCGCTTGTTTGAAAGTGTTCCCATGATATAAAGAAACAGCTTTGAATTACAATTCAAATTCAAACTAATCTATGAAAGAGTCAGATGGTAGTGTAGAAGTAGAATACAACATTCTGTGTGGCAATCCCACTCGGGAAGACCCCCAGCTCAGGCCCTGAGACCTCCCTGTGTATGCTTGGCATTGCATGCCGATGATCTAGGGTTGGCTGCTGCCCCTCTTGCTCATGTAAGAAATAAATACATGAAAAGTAAATAAATAAATTTTAATAGACTAAGCCTAAGTGTTCAAGAATTGATGACTGGATTGAAAAACTGTTGCACCTATATACTCACTTACCCAGCCATAAGAAACAATGAGACCCTATTATTTGGTTCAAATGGATAAATATAAAATACTTAATGTTAAGCGAAGTGAACCAGACTTTGAAAGAGACCCCTTGTATATACCCACTCAATATGTACCAAATGTCTGCACTCTGGTAGAAATGGAAAGATCTGAAGAAATGATAGTGCAGAGGAGAAGTATAGACAACAGATACTGCAAAGGATGGGAGTGGGTGGTAGAAGTTGGGCATGAGGGGCAAAGAGAAGACATTTTTAACAGACCAAAGAACATAAAGTTATCTGCTGAGTAAAACATTCTGTAACCATAAAAATAAACTTTAAACCATCTGTGTGCAAAAGTTAGCCTCTTTCATGTTATGCCATTGATCCTATCATAACGGTTTTTAAAGAAATATTTTATTTCACTTTTATTTATTTATTTACTTATTTTTCAATTTGACCAGAGAGGGACAGAGCAAGAATGGGTAAGAGAGAGAGAGAGAAAGTGAGAAAGCAAGCCGCTAGATCCAGGACTCGAAGCATGGTCAGCCATGTGGGAGTCCAGCGCCCTTAATCACCACGCCACTTGCCAACCCCTTATCATAACTTTTTAATGTTGTATAATGCTAACAAACCTTGGTCATTGTAGTTTCAACCATATACTTTACATACGCAATTTAGAAACAGGACACAATATGCAGTAATTCTGATACAACATTATTTTAAAAAGGAAACTTAAAGCATTTTGGAAATAAGCATTTGCATGTTTTTCAAACTCAACCACTTAAAAGAATGACACTTGAAGAGAAGTGTAAAATTCTAAATTGTCACATAATGTTTTGCCTTATGTTATTATTGTTTTATGTATAATAACTGTCACTGATCCCAAATTAATATTCTTTCTACTTACTCTTTTAGGAATACTTAAAATAAAGAATTCTAACAAATTATAATCATGCTCATTTTGTGTTGCTTAATTGTCATGATTTCAGAAAATTAGTCATGAAAAGTACTTTGTTTTTTTAACTTTAGTTAAAACATTTTTTATCTTGGACAACTATGAGTATTTCACTTGTTTGAATTTAATATTTTCAATCTCATTTGAGATTTTAAAATCATAATTTTTTTTTCTTTGAGGGCCTTTCATCAATTCTACAAATATTACTAAAAATCTAAGAGTATTTTCAGATGAAAGTATTTACCTATTTCTGTAGATGATGTATTCAGAATTACTCAGAATATTTTAAAATATTCACATGTAAACATCAAAATAATGATGTCAAAACACCAAAAAGAACTAATTTTTGTCTTCCTAAGAAAAGATTATATGACTATGTGTCTTTTTGGCAGTTTACATAGATTTATTATTATTTTTATTTTTTATATTACTTAAATATATGCTAGTCATCAATACCAGGATGAAGATTTTTAGGAGTGTTCAATTACTTAGTAAACAAATACATGATAAGTCAACAATGTATGATTTTTGTGTGTGCAATGCAAAATATTTTAACATGGAAAAATTTTTTTAAAATGTTGTTTAATGTGGTTTCTTTATAGTCATGCTACTTTAGTCAGCTAATTTTGCTGTTGACTCATCATTAATCAATTCATAGTTAATCATTTTGCCCCAGTTACTGAAGAATTACTAAATATAAAAAGTGAGATTGTAAAATGCCCTATATGATGTGTTAGTTTTGCATATGAAAGACTGAGAAACATTAATATGGTTTAAAGTAACTTGTTCATTTCCTAGATGTCAAGAAGTTTTAAAAGTATGGACAGACCCAGACTCGGTGGCACAGACAGTAAGGTACCATTGCGCATTAATGCAGCCACATGGGAGACCTGGATTTGGATTCCAGATGGACCTGAACAGGCATGCACTGTGACCATGGCTGGCTGGGATGCTGAGGCAAAGATCACTACATGGGGAGATCTTGGCAGGGGCATTTGTCCTTCTTTCTCATAAAATAAATAAAATAAAAATTTAGGGAAAAAAGTCATTGATAATGCCAGGTATGCTATACTAAACTAATTTCTAGGTTTTCTATATTAGCATAAAAATTACTCATATTATTGTTCTTCAATTTCACAAAACTACTTAATACAAGATTGTTATTCAATTGATTCTATGAGCATAATTCTAATTTTACATTATGTTTGTATTTTCTAATAAAGAACAATACATAAAAATCTAGCATTATTCCAACTCTTTATCTTGCCTTAGCTCTTCCAAAGAAGACAATTTCTTTACCAGAGAACTTCTAAAAAGCAAAGCTAATTTGAAAAGTTTGAAAGACTAAGTCATTTTACAATAAAGGGAATAAAAAAACCGTTATGGTGAATGCTATGGTTCGTTCAGCTCATTTAATAAAATCACAAAATAGAACATTAAAACTGCACAGCATAATGATAAAAAACCCATTTATTTTACACCATGGGCAAAACAGATAGCAAATTAATTTTAATGATTATCTTATGTGTTTCTTCATGGTATGTAATGAAAATTATAATGTAGTGCATTAATATAAAATATTAATTACTATTTTTCATCTTATTTAGAATATTTTGTATATCAGGCAAAGTTATTTTGTTCAACATGCTGCCTTTTTGCTCTTCTATTGAACACATATTTAAAAATGTCTATCAAAAGGAGCGGCGCATGGTGTACTATTATTTTCTTGTCATGAGAGAATAGATAACATTTGGCATGCAGGTCACCTATTTGCATCTGTAGATGTCTCATCTTTTACCTTGCTGTCTCTGAAAGCAGTAGCACCACTCATTGTTAGATATCAAACTGTCCTTGTATGTGTCACAGGAATTGAAGAATGCCTTGGTACACTGCTCATTCTTATCAAGGTAAATGCTTCCAAGTTCTGACTGGTCCAATAGCAGGTCATAGTTTGTATCAAGCCTGTTAAACATCCAGCCAAGTGAATCCTTGCAAATTGGCAAAATACTGGTATCAAATCCTAAAGGCACAGACAGAAAATGATTAGCTAAATATGAAAGATATCATGAGCAGAAAGCAAAGTCAACGTAATGTGAAGGTGGTTTAAATCCCCTAAATGAATAATCGGAGAAGTGGCCTTTAAATTCATCTTGAGTACTTTCTTTCAAAGTGAATTGTATACAATAATATAAACCTTTCAGGAGAGTTGTGAGGAGTTATTAAACAGAAAGCATCTGATTCTAATGAATCATTCATTCAATGACAGTTATGGTAATTATATATTATTTAGATCATTTATTGTTTAAGCTTCTTCTAAATAAACAATGTACTATGATAAATGCCTTAGTAGATATACATACATATTATGGAATAATACTATCCTATTAACAAAGAACTAAAATTCATTTCCATTCAGAGATGAAAATATCACTTTCATAACACTATAATTAACACATAATAAATACTAACTTCAATAATGCCCTGTATCTAAGAAGAACTGTGGTGATTATATTTCACAAAACCTGTTAACTGGAAAAACAATAACCATCACATAACTTAAACGGCTTTGCTGTTCGCTGCCTAATTCAAGGCAACTTTTACAATTATGGATGTAGTAGTCTCCATTGGATCAGGGTACGCACAGGGAGATGCCAGACTGGTCTGTATTTGAGCCACACACTAGCAAAGTTCTGTTAACCTGGGTAAATCACAGTAGTCACTAAGGCCCATGATCTTAAATAGCATCAGATACAATGTCAACGTTTTGAACTGTTTAACAAATTTGTGTTCAAACTATCTTGTCTTTCAGGTTTAAATGAGCTTTAACACGGATCTTTCTAATAAGGTTTGATTTTATTTTCTATTTTCCAAAACTCATTACAAGTAAAAGTAAACTAAGAAATCTGTTAACTGGTATAGAGTGAAAGGATGTGTTTGGAAATGTGAAGATTTAGGAAAACTGGTTATCAAAGGGATTTAACAGCAGGATTTGAAGAGAAGCTTAAACATTTATAAGTGGAATTCTGTTGCAGATTTAGTAGTTAATTTTATGTTTTAGCTTCATAATTCGCATTAGTAATTTTAGTTAGTTATGCTTTAGTTATTAAAAACAACTGCAAATAAAGATATGGATTGTTAGAGTAAAAATTAAACAGGTTCTGATTCTAAGAGAATTGGGAGCTTGAGAAGGTTATAATTTCACCACTTTTTTGGAGTTAATTTTGTTAATTTATTCAGAACAGATTTAGTGCACACTATCTGTGCCTCACTATATTAGGCAGTGCAGATAAAAGAAGTATTAATAGCATTTTCACAAAAGTGAACAGAAAGAATTTCAGCAAATTTTTTCTTTGTTTCCATTTTCTCATTGAAATTGCTTGTAGAATCAAAATACAGTTCTCAAAATGTAGGAAACAGGAATTGCTTGTTTTCTACTTACCTTTCAGGCCCTAACTTTGGTTTTGTAACACAGGGTTTAAGAAAAATAGATTAGGGCCCAGTGTTAGATAATGCCGCTTGGCAGGCTGAGGTCACATGGGAGACCAGAGGTTGGATTCCCAGGCCACCATAAAAGACCAAGCATGTTGGTGCAGGCCTGTGGTATCCACTAAAGAACAGGCTGAAGCAGGCAGATCATAAGTTTGAGGCCAATGTGGCAACATAGTAAATCTCTATGTGAAGAAGCTTGCATGTTAAAGCATGCCTGTAGTCCCAGCTACCTGATAGGCAGAAACAAGAGGATCAGGACATGGATAGATGCTGTCTACAACACCACACACACACACACACACACACACACACGCACACACACAAACACACTCTCTCACACACAGAGCCATGCCAGTTGATAGATACATAGGTAGAAGGATAGGGCCCCTATTCTCTGGGACCTCTTTTAAAACAGCATAGCTTGGGACCAGCAGTTAGCGTAATGGCTATGTCGCTGGACTCCCATGTAGTCGACCCCAGTTCACACCGCCGGACCTGGTGGCTTAAAAAAAATTCATGCCGGGCACATGTGCGTGCCCAAGATCCCGAGAGGAGAATGGAGGAGAAGGGATTGTGGCATGGCCATCCCCTCCTGGGGAGTGATTTCTCGCTTTTTGTCTCTCTGTCTCTCTCTATCTGGCGAGTGCACTTACCCTATCGCAAAAACTTCTCAAAAAAAAACAAAACACTAAACAAAACAAAAAAAGCATAGCTTGAGATAATTTTTTAAACTATTCTTTTTAAAAAAAAATGAATTATTTTATTTGAGAGGGACAGAGTGAGAGAGAGAGAGAGGGAAAGTGAGAAAGCAAGCTGTCTGGGACTTGAACTGTAGTTGGTCATGTGGAAGTCCAATGCCCTTAACCACCATGCCACCTGCTGGTCCTAAACTATTTTTAATTAGTAACTTCTCTGTCTTATAGTAACCAGCTCTCATGAGAACTAACCTCTTCTCATGAGATTTAAAACTCACTGGGTATGATATTGTTCATCTGTTCAGGAGAGTTTTGCCTCCATGACAAAATCACCATGAACTCATTATGACCTAAGAGGACTCACCACCTCCTCACGTTAAATTCAACTACATGAAACTCTGGGCAGACAAACTATCATCTAGACCATGAGAAAGGACGTTTAAGTTGCTGCAGGTTTTCTGATTACGAGTTAATTTTCTATAAACAAACACAGTTCGCTCTCTGTATCCACAAGATTTGTATCCATTGAATAAACCAGACGCAGGTAAAAATATTCAAAACGAAATTGGTTATGTCTGTACTGAATGTATACAGGCTGTTTTCCTTGTCATTAATCCCTATGTAAAACAATATAACAACTATTTACACAGTATTTACACTGTATTAGGTGTTATAAGCAATCTAGAATTGACTTAAAGTACCTGAGGCTATGTATAGACTACATGCAAATACTATGCCATTTTCTGTAAGGAACTTCAGCATCCATGGATTTTGATATCCGTAGCTGTTCTGGATCCAATCTCTCACAGTTACTGAGGGATAACTATATATTTTTGTACTTTTATGTGCACCCATGTTCTAATTTCTCTAGGATAAATATCTTGTTTGGAGAATTCTGGGTCATAGGGCAGGTTTCTGTTTGACATTATAAAACACTGCCCAACTGTTTTACAAAATGTCTGTACCGTTTTGCATTCTCATTAGTCACATACGAGAGATCCACTTATTGCCATCCCCATCAGCACATGATAATGTTGTTTGTTTCTTGATTTCTATTTTAATAGGTGTATAAAAGGTATTTCACATCATTTCTTTCAACATTTCCCTAGTGATGACTGATGCTGAGCCTCTTTTGGGTTAATTTGACATCCACATATTTTCCTTGGTGAAGAAATTAGATACATTATTTATCCAATTTTTTTAAAAAATATTTTTTAGAGCAGTAAAGTGACACAACAAAAATAAGAGATACCTCATATATTACCTGTTCTCACACATATAAAAACCCTTCATTATCAATAACACCTACCATAGTATCATACCTGTTAAAATAGATAAAACCATACTGACATAACTTTATCACCCAGAGTCATAGTTTACATTAGACTTTGGTGTACATTCTTGGGGTTTTGGATACATACGAATCTGTCACAGATCTCCCATGATATCATACAGAGCATTGTCATTGCCCTGAAAATCTTCTGTGCTCCACTTACGTACCTTTCCTTCTGCCCCTAAGACTTAGCGTCCACCTATCTTTTTACCCTCTCCATAGTTTTGCTTTTGCCCAAATGTCACATAACAGAAATCATGCCGTATGTAGCCTTTTCATATTGGCTTTTCTCAGTCAGTGGAAAACATTTACATTTTCTCCAAGTCTTTTCATGGGCTGATGGGTCATTTCTTTTATATTGATATTATGTACCACAGTTAATTTAGTCAATCACCTACTGGAGAATATCTGGATTGCTTCCAAGTTTTGGCAATTATAAGTAAAGTGCTTTGAATACCTCCGTGCAAGTGTTCGTGTGGATATATTTCCAACTTATTTGAGTAAATACCGAAGAGTATAATTGTTGGATTGTGCTGGTAAGAATATACTACATTTTGTATGAAATGACTATAATTCATTATCTTAAGGATTTTCAATATTGAAGTTAAAATTTTTGTTATGAGACTATCAAAGATTACCTGAAACATTGCTATTTCATTTTGCAGTAGTATTCAATAAAAGCTGTTTTAGAACTCTGGTGTTGCACAATCAACAATAGAATTCTTGGGTTTTCCGTTAGATTGTACAGGCGATCCCAGAGAAGGAAGGAGCAAAAGGGAGATCCTGCAACCCCAGAGTAGAAGGACCAATAGGCAGGCCCAAGGCAAGCTGCTTGGCTTCAGTTCATCAGTAGGGACTCCCACCTAGCCTATGTGGGAGAGAAAGGGCTCTCCAGCTTACAAGTGATCCATTAGCTTATAGTCTACCTGTTAGTACAACCTCCATCCACACTGGGAGCAGTTAGGTTTGAGTATGTAAGAACAAAACCCCTGAAAATAAGAGACTCTGGGGAAATACTTTCTGCATAACTCTCATAGCAGTAAAAGGAGAAAAACTTCCCTCTGAATACAAAAAGCCTAAACTCCAATCATGGATTCCACACTCCCACCCACAATAGAAAAGGGAAATTGGCACAGAACTTACACATATCATAAAGAAGTGCACAGCTACAGAAACATACTCTAAAGAAGTATGAAGACAAGATGACTGGATAACTGAAAACCAAAGCACAGCCCCAAGAAATAGGAGAAAACACCTCCCCCTCAAAGGACCATCACTCCTCACCAACAATGGATAAAATACCACAGATAGCAGAAATGTCAGAATAAATCGTTCAGAATATTCTTTGTAAGAGTACTCAATAAGTTTCAAGAGAAAACAGAGGACCAATTGCAGGAGATGAGAAAATACTTCTATGAAATAAAAGAGAAACTCCATAAGGAGATAGACACACTGAGAAGGAAACAAAAGGAACTTCTCGAGATAAAGAATACACTTCAGGAAATCAAAACATCCCTCAAATGTAGATTCAGTAGTAGATTAGACCACACAGACAAATCTCTGATCTAGAAGACAAAACCTCTGATTTAGTCCAACCAACTGAAAAGAAGAATAAACACTAGAAATGAGGACAATATATGGGAAATCCTAGACATCATTAATGACCAAATATCCATGTAACAGGTATTCCAGAAGGCGAAGAGACGGGTAAAGTCATAGAAAAGTATCTTTCCTAATACATTAGCTCAAAATAATCCAAATTTAGAGAGGCATGTGGACATCCAAATCCAGGAGATACAAAGGACATCGAATAGATATAACATAAGAAGATTGTCTTTAAAGTGTATAATAGAGTATGATAAAGGTCCTCATGGGGCATCCATAAATGAAGTTTTGGGAGTTATAACAGGGAATGAGACCAGAGCAAGAGAGAGAAAGTCATGAATGCTCTGCTCTACTAAAAGTTTTTCTGTCAACATTTTGTGATGCTAATCTAACAGTAAATATGCTTATATTTCTTGCCCAGACACTTAATTCCAAGCAACAGCAATTCTGCTGACCTGACTTTAAATAAATAAGCAGCTTATGGCATCTTTCTGATTATTATTATTATGTTTTTTGGAGAGGTTTTTGCTATAGGGCACATGTGCTAGCCAGAAAGAGAGAGACAGAGAGACAGAAAGCAAGAAATCATCCCCCCAGGGGGGGATGGCCATGCTGCAATCCCTTCTCCTCCATTCTCCTCTGGAACTTGGGCACACATGCACATGCGCCTGGAGTGAATTTAAGCCACCAGGTCTGGGACTCAAACTGTGGTCGACTACATGGGAGTCCAGCGACATAGCCATTACGCTACCTGCTGGTCCCTTGATTGTCATTTTATTTAAAAATATAAGTCGTACTCTGTTTGTCTGGAAACACAAAGTTATCTCAGTGGTTCTGTCCAAATCTCTCTTTAAATCTGAAGTGAGGGAAAGTACTTCGACCATCCTTAAGAAGGGATGGAGTCATAGCACAGATCTTTTTGAAGGAATCCTCTTTACAAATGTCATGGTCATTGTTGTTCTCTTTTCTCTTTTATAACTTCCATTCGATCTATGATTTAAGGACAATTTCCCTATATGTGTGGAATCTCCTCACAGCAGTAGCTAGGTTAGTGTTTTATTGGGAGAGCAGAAATCATGGGAGTGCCATTTTTAGAATTCTGCCTACCACACTGTCTCTAAAGAGAGGATATTTGAGAAGAAATGCAAAACAAGTGAAATTGGGATTAATCCTCTGGGTAAGAGGAAAGAGTATTCTGGATAGGAGAAATAGCAAACTCAAAGGATCAAATGTCATATCATTGCAGAAGAGCAAAGAACAAAAATGACTTGAGTTGAGTGAATGAAGACAAAGTAGTTAGCAAAGAGGTCAGAGCATTAGTGGCTTGACACACAGAGGTCACAGTAAAAACTTGGATTTTACCTAGAGCTAATCCATCTCTCATCACTGCTCCTCCCCACCACAGGAATAACTTTAAGGTGACTGGGCTGATCTATGGAAATAATGGACTTCACATTTATAGAGTTGAGAAAGACTGCAAAAGAGTAATTATAGGGACCAGCAGTTCGCGTAATGGCTATGTCACTGGACTCCCATGTAGTAGACCACGGTTTGAGTCCTGGACCCAGTGGCTTAAAACTCATGCCGGGTGCGTGTACGTGCGTGCCCAAGATGCCAAGAGGAGAATGGAGGAGAAGGGATTACAGCATGTCCATCCCCCTGGGGGGTGATTTTTTGCTTTCTGTCTCTCTGCCTCACTCTGTCTGTCTGGCGAGTGCATGCGCCCTATGGCAAAAACCTCTCAAAAAAAAAAAAAAGAGTAATTATATGGGCCTCTGAGTTTGAGCTTTGGGCATGTTAAGTTTGGAATGCCTATTAAACATTCAAGATAAGACTGAATAAGAAGTTGAAGATGGAGGGCTACCTGGTGGTGTGGTGGTTAAGGTACTGAACTCCAAGTGGCCAACCACGATTTGAGTCCCAGACCTGGTAGCTTGGAACTCATGCTGTGTGTGTGTGTGTGTGTGTGT
>NW_006203784.1:109828-126070 GCF_000334495.1 Tupaia belangeri chinensis
CTGGCGAGTGCATGCGCCCTATGGCAAAAACCTCTCAAAAAAAAAAAAAAGAGTAATTATATGGGCCTCTGAGTTTGAGCTTTGGGCATGTTAAGTTTGGAATGCCTATTAAACATTCAAGATAAGACTGAATAAGAAGTTGAAGATGGAGGGCTACCTGGTGGTGTGGTGGTTAAGGTACTGAACTCCAAGTGGCCAACCACGATTTGAGTCCCAGACCTGGTAGCTTGGAACTCATGCTGTGTGTGTGTGTGTGTGTGTGTGTGTGTGTGTGTGTGTGTGCGCCCAAGATCCCAAGAACAGAAAGGAGGAGAAGGGATTGCAGAGTGGTCACTTCCCCTGAGGAATGAGTTCTTGCTGTCTCTCCATCTCTTTCTGTCTTTCTAGTGAGCACATGTGCCCTAGAGCAGAAATCTCTTAAAAAAAAAAAAAGTCAAATGTGGGATTCTAAAGATCAAAGTTAGAAATATAATTTTGGGTATTATCAGATTAGATCTGGGCCTGCTAGAGTCCATAGCAAGATGAACTGCCATGCTAAAAGCCACATGGTCAACCATGGGTTTTAAGAGGTTGGCCTGAAAACATACCACAAATATGTGCATGCCCAAGATCCTGATGAGCTGGAGGTCCAGAGAAGAGGATCATGGCTTGGAAAGATCCTTACAAGGGTGCTTTGCTCTCTCTCACTCATGCGTATACATGTACTTTCCATTATGGAAAGAAACAAAAATAAAAATAAAAAACTCACACACAAAAGAAAGAATAGGTGACCTGAAATTTTCTCCTGGATTTTACAAGAAAATTTTAAAAATTATTTAAATAAATGAACTGGAAGAGAATATTCAATTGGTTAATCATTTTTAAAAAAACAAACAACATTAAAAACTTTAGATGGTCAAGGCTAGTTGAAATTTCAGGTAGTGAATGCAAACAGACAGTACAAACACAGCTTAAGGAAGGACTCTAGGTAGGGAAATACTTAGACAATTCACTCAAGGACTCATTCTAGTTAAAAGACCAGTATCCCATGGACCATGATTATAGCACTAGAAAGGTAAGAAAAAAAAAATTATCATTTGGTTTTTGTTTTGTTCTTTTTTTTTTTTTCTTTTTTAACTTGCAATAGGGCACAAGAGAGAAAGATAAAGTAACAAAGCATCCCCCAGGTGCGATGGCCATACTCCAATTCCTTCTCTTCCATTTTCCTCTCAGGATCTTAAGTACATACAAGTTCCTGTTGTGTCCTTCAAGCCACAGGGTCTAGGACTCAAACTGCACAATTGACAATATAGAATCCATCCGCCTTAACCACCATGCCATCCAATGGCCCATCATCATTCATTTGTAAAAATTTTAAAAAATAATCACTACTTGGGATTTTTTCTCATAAAATTTTTTACTCACAAGAGAAAAAAGAAAGTTTATTGGAAGAAAGAGCATCCAGGGGTCTGAAGCCAGAGGTACTTCAGCCCACCCTATTGAGGAGATGTGATGTATTTATATGGGAAGGGTAGAGTGGTAGGGCTGGAAGAATGGCAGGTACTGTGATTAGCTGACTCATCACAGTGACCTTATTGGCCCATCAGCAGGTGTTGGCTACCAGTAATGGAGGGCTCTGGCTTGAGGATTCTGGCCAAAGGTTTCTGTAGCCATCTCCTTATTTTCAGATGAGAAATTATCTAAAGGCCATTCAGGGGCCCAGCTAACATTTCCAGCCTTTATCTTTTATTAAAAAAAAAAAATGGGACAAGCATAGGTCAAGAAATTATGAGTGATGGTCTGCCTTCTGGAGCTGCTTCAGGCTGAGAAGATGCATTGTCCTTTAGGGTGACTGGGAGGATGTGGGTCCTCTGAAGGCAGTAATATTGTATCCTCTGGAGCAGGAAGATGTTTGTAGCCAGTTTTGGGGCCACTTGTTGGATAGTGTCTTGGATGAAGAAATTTAACATCTTTTAGGAGTGGAGAAGAGAAGAATTACAGTGGGGAGAACTGGGGAAAGAATAAAAGCAGAATTTTTCTTCCAGAAAAAGGAAGAGATCCTCTTTTTCTGCTGTGAGAAAGTCTAGGCCTCTTTGGTTTTGGAGAGCTACTGTGGCCATGGAGTCTACTTGGTCTTGAATCTGTAAGCAATTTTAGGATATTTGCCAGGGCTTTGTCAAAAGTCAGAGGAAAGAGTTTTAAAGTAGTGAAGAAATGTAGACCAAGGTACATAATCTTCCAGTAAGTAGGTGAACATAGGTAAGCAGAAGAGCTATGGCAAAAGAATAGACCAATATTTAAAAGGCAGATTGAAGTGTAAGGAGAGAATAGGTGTCTCAGGACTTGATTTCTGCCCTCTAGTTTTCTTTCTTAAATTCCTAGGGTGTTTGTCAAAGTAGCCCCAGTTTAGAGACTGGCTAGGTGATGGGTTCTCTGGCACTTCCTCCCAACGCAACCATGGTTCCAGTTTCACAAGAATTTCTCAGCTTAATAGAAGGCAAAGACAATCTGGCATATCAAGGAAACAGTGAGAGGCAAAGTAAGGCCTCTGTGAAGTGGCAGTTGGAGGAGCGCTTGGTGGCTCTAACCACTAGGCTGTGGTGACAACCTGAAGGCAGTCATCCAAGCCACCCCTGACTCAGGCATGAGAGTTTGGAGCTTTTTTGAGTATTGAGAACAGATTAGGATAGGAACTTGTCTTTTCATATGGATAACATATTTTAAAAATTTTAATCAACTTGTCACCTATAAAGTCCTTTTACAAAATTATTTTCATAATTCTTTTCTCTCTTTTCTGTTTACTATTATTGTTCTTTGTTTTTCTCTTCTTATAAGTTACGAGATATTCTGGAATATATTAACCTAAATCAATCTCCAGTTAAGAGTACAGAAAACTATCAAGGAAGCGAGTATTTGATTGTATTAAAAGTAATTATTTAAAATAATCCCTAGAGGTAGAAATACGAAGAGAGGCACCGATACAATCATCTTGGTATAAAAATATGAATATTATGAACATGTTTGCTATGGTTTGAACATGTCCATCAAAAATTCATGTGCTGAGATTTGTTCTATTGTAAAGGGATTAAGAGGATAAAGACCTAATCCAATTATGGTATTGAAAGGTGAGCCTTGGGAAGTGTTTGTGATGGGATGAGGTCATTTGGTAAGGCTGTATAATCTATTCCTGGTAGCTTTATGAGTCCACACAAAATGGTGCTTGCTCATATATTAAAATTGGAACAATACATAAAACATTAGCATGGCTCCTGCTCAAGGTTAACATGCAAATTCATGAAACGATCTGCATTTTTGTCGTAAGTATAGCTGTATCATTTTATTAAATCTGTATTTATATTTAGTATATTTCTTCTTAGCTCTCATTGGAAAATGCAAATGCACTATTATTTAAAATGGTAATAATAAACTAGTAGTGAGAGTGGGGGAAAAAAGATCAGATGTATGGAAACATGTGTGGTACTCTTATCTTGAACATGATGGCCTTGCATTACTTAGGGGGTGCTCCATAGAATCTCTATCAACAAGAAGACCCTCACCAGGGCCAGCAGATGGCATAGCAGTTACATCACTGAAGTCCCACAGGGCTGACTGTGGTTCAAGTCCTGGGCTCAGTGGCTTGAAAATCCAGCCAGGGACATGTTTGTGCATGCCCAAGATTCTAGGAGGAGAATGGAAAAGAAGGGATTACAACATAGTCATCCCCCCCACCCCCATGGAGTGTTTTCTCTCTTTCCTGCTCACTCTCTCTCTCTTTGGTGAGTGCATGTGCCCTAAGGCAAAAACCTCTAACAACAACAAAGACCCTCACCAGATGCAGCCCCTTGACCTCAGACCTCTAAAACCATGAGCTAAACAAACCTCTATTTCCTATAAATTATTGTGTAATTATATGTGTGTTTGTGTATGTGTATGAAATCCATACAAATGGTGAATATATAGAGAGAGATAAAATTTCAACCACAGATCTTGGATCATAAGTATTTGTTTCTTTGTCCAAGGGTTCCTGGCTTATCTGGCAACAACTTCAGAGAGATAAAGATGAAAGACAGTCTAACATTCTCCGTTCCTTCTACCAATCCCCAAACCTCAATCCTCCCCCCACCCCACTTTAAAATCCTCATTCCAGAAAGATCCTGACTCACATTCAGGTGGAGGAAGGCCCCAAAGAAGGGCCTAGAATATGAACAGACAGGACTTGCTGAGTTTCCCCACTCAGCTTATAGCATTTCCGGGTGAGATATCTCCATAAAGACACAAAAGGACAAAGTTCAGAGTCCTGGACAGCTGGACATGCTAGTTTCCTGGACTGTGATGTGTCTGCACAGGGCCCGGATACTTTGCATCCCTTCCCACATGCCTTGCCCTGTTCTCCTCTTCACCTGTAACCTTCAAATATCTTCTGTCTTACACTAATGACAAGTGTTTCCTGAATTCTGTCAGTCGCTCTAGCAAATTAATCAAACTCAAGGAGGGGAGGGTGTTTTAGAAACCCCAATTTGTAGTTGACCAAAATTTTGAAGGCCTGAACTTGCAACTGGTGTTAGAAAAGGAAAAGGGGACAAACTTAGGAACTGAGCCCTCACCTTGTGGGATCGGATGCTATCTCCATGTACACAGCATCCAGAACTGACTTGGGTCAGAGGATGTCCATTTGGTGACTACTGCAGAACTGACTGCCTGCTTATTGGTGAGGAGAAGTCTCCACACATTTGGGGATCATAGCAGTTTGCTTTACGAGAGAATAATGAAAAATAGTTTGTTTTCCTGACACGCAACTCTCCGTTGTGGTATTCGGTTGCTAGTGACAGAAAAGTAGACTAAATCAAGAGCTGTAAACCATTACATGCCAGGATTCTAAAACCTCGGTATATTTTTGAAATTTCAAATAGCAGAAAGATCAAAAATAAATACAAGCAAATAAAATACAGTAAAAGTTAAGTCTCACTTGGGACCAGCAGATGGCTTAATGGTTACATCACTGGACTCCCATATGGTCAAATACCTTTTGAGTCCTGGACTCAGCAGCTTGAAATTCATGTCAGGCACATATGTGTTTATGCCCAAGATCCTGAGAGGAGGGTGGAGAATAAAGGACTGAAGTATGTCCTTACCCCTAGGGGGTGAGTTCTTGCTTTCTTTCTTTGTCTCTGTCTTTCCAGTGAGTACACATGCCCTATAGTAAAAATTGCTCTTAAAAAAACATTCTCTCTCTATTGGCAGAGGTTGTCAATATAATTATATTTAAGAAATTTGTAAATACATATCTTGATCCATTACACTTTATTTATTTTTATTTTTTAATTATTTTTTGGACAGGTTTTTGCTATAGGGCATGTGCGCTTACCAGAAAGACAGAGAGAGAGAGACAAAGAGACAGAAAGCGAGAAATCTCCCCCCAGGGGGGATGGCCATGCTGCAATCCCTTCTCCTCCAGTCTCCTCTCAGGACCTTGGGCATGCACACACACATGCCCGGCGTGAGTTTAAGCCACCAGGTCCAGGACTCGAACCGTGGTCGACTACATGGGAGTCCAGCGACATAGCCATTATGCCAATTGCTGGTCCCACACTTTATTTTTATTTATATTAAAAGGAACAAAAATATTCATTCAGAAAGAATATAATAAAAGTAAAATAATGGCTATTAAGTTTTTGGAAATATTTCTAAAATATTTAGGTAAAATTGAAGAGGGAATATCCTCTATAAGAGTGTGTATGTGTCTGTGTGTATATATATACCAGAAGCAGTTACTGAAGTCTAAGTGGATCATGTACACGATATTGGTTTGCTATTGCTTGAAGTCTTAGAAATCCATTGCGAGAATACACAATTAGTCAAAGAGTACCGATAGGATGAGGACTCCATGAAATCACAGGTAAAATCTCTGCTCTACCATTTACTAATTGTCTGACTTTGGGTTTTATTTTGCAACCTTCTTTATAAAGTGAGGTAAATAGGGCCTAGACTGTGGTACAGTTATAAAATGTGATACTCTGGGAGGTTGACCCACATAGGAAAGTTCCAAATTTGCAATGAGCGACTTCCCTGGTAAACCAAGCACATGTGTGGTCATGATCTGGGGCTGGGTGAAGCTGGAGGTGGACTGTGACATCAAGATCTGATGGGGGTGCTCTGTCTCTCTATTTCTATCCTTCAGTCTCTCTCACTTATGGGGGAAATGAATAAATAAATCTTCTTAAAAATAGGGTAAATTGGATCCAGCAGATGGCACAATGGTTATGTCACTGGACTCCCATATAGTCGATTGTTGGTCAAGTCCTGGACCTGGTGGCTTAAAACTCATGCAAGGCATGTGTGTGTGTGTGTGTGTGTGTGTGTGTGTGTGTGCCCAAAAATCCCTACAGGAGAACGGAGAAGGGACTGAGGCATGGCCATTTCCCCCTCATCCTACCCCCGGGAGTGATTTCTTGCTTTCTGTCTTTCTGTCTATCCAGTGAGCACATGTGCCCAATAGAAAAAAATCTCTCAGAAAAATAAAATAGGCTAAATAATACATATTTTGTAGGACTGTTGTAAGGATTACATAAAAAAAAAAAAAAACAAGTCTATGACTGCTTTCATTGCTTAATCTAACGGGACTGGAACTGGATTATAACCTCTAGGTCCAAACTTATATATTAATATTTAGAACCCTTTTGCTCATCCTGCTCTTTATTCTCCATACTCCTCAATCTTTGAAATCTCTCAAAGAGTATCAGAATCCTCAGGAGACATCTAAATCTTTTGTAAGAGATGTCTAGCAATGCCTCTTCTTTTCAAAGTTATCTTTAGAAATTCTGAAAAGCAGAAGCTATAAAACACTGTTTCTTATAAAAATGAAAATTCTTAACTTTCCCTGAATGTTTCTGCTACTGCAGAAAATGAGGTTATTCACTTCTAAAATGTATACATATAAGCAGTTCACTTCTTAATCTTATGAAATAGCAGGTCTATAAATTGCATTTGCTTAGTCAGCAATAAGTCATTAGCATAATTGAGATTACATAAATCATTGTAAAATCACTATAAAATTATTCAAATGAAAGCAACATCTGGGTAACTGTGCACTTGAAAACATATTTAGAGTGACTGGATTGTTCTTATTTATGAAAGTTTAATTTTTTTTAGAGGTTTTTGCCTTAGTACATCAGTGCTCACCAGAGAGAGACAGAGACAGAGATAGTGAGAGGGAAAGTGAGAAATCACCCCTTGGGAAGATGGCCACACTGCAATCCTCTCTCCTCCATTCTCCTCCTGGGAGCATGGGCATGCACATACATGCACCCAGCGTGAGTTTGAAGCTACTAGGTCTGGGACTCAAACCATGGTCAACAATGTGGGAGTCCAGTGATGTAACAGCTATATCAACTGCTGGTTCCAGAAAGTTTAGTATTTTACTGTACTATATGACCCTATTCCTCTTCCGGAAAAAAATAATTACCCTTAGATTTTTTTTGAAGGGAACAGGAGTAGGTGATGAAAAGCAGCCTACTAACCTATACAAGATTCAAAACATATTTCTGGGTATTAAAATAGAAAAAGAAAGTTAAGACAAACTTCATCTCCTCATCATTTAAATAGTTATTTTAGATTCCACTTTTCGTAATGGTTGAGTAAGATCTTACTGGTTTTATGCTCTTAATGGGAAATCATAAAATTTTAGAGATAATTTTTTAAAAGCAGGAAGGAAATCAAGAGTTAATAGAAACAGGCAGATTCTGGTGAGGAGTTCAGAAGAGTTCTTCGAAGAAGGAAATTACATGGAGTGAATTCCCAATTTTTATAGTCTTAGCTTGGGGTCAGACAGTGCTTGCATGATACAAAGTAGTGAAACACTGGTAGAAAACAATGAACATTTTCTAGCCTGGAGATTCAGAAAATCCTGAATCTCTTTTCTCTTCCTGACAAAAGAGGAAGAAATCAAAGGAGGAAATGAGAAAAGTTATCACCAAACATCTGGCCAAAACTCGGATGACCCATTAACCACAATGTACTTGACAGAATTAAGTCACCTTCACTAGACTTCACTAGACTACAGATGAACTGAAACTGGACCCAACACCCAAAAAGTGAGTTTGAGTTGAGCTCAACAAAGTTAATTATATATTAAATCAATTGAGTAATAACAGCCATTGAAGAAAAATACCACAATATAGTAAGCCGTGATTTAATATTTTTAAGGTATAGGACACCATCTTGAATTATGACACATGTTAAGAAGCAGGAAGATAGGATGGGTCTCAAAATAAAGACAAGCAATCAAGAAAATATTTGAGATGACCTGATTGTTGGAATTAACAGATCGATGTTAAAAGCAACTAAAATATCGACCTTCGATAAATTAAAAGAAAATATGTTGTAATAATTGCAATAACGGGAAGCAACAGGAGAGAAACAAAAATCAAAAGAACTAAATGAAAATTCAAAAACAGTAACAGAAAAAACCCTAAATTTTTTTTTTAAAAAAGCATCATTAGATGAATTTAACAATAAAATTGAGTTTTAAAGGAAAGAGTAAGTAAACTTGAATATAGAATAATAAAAAGTGATCTAATATTAAAAAAAGAGAGAAAGAAATTTTTAAAAATAATACAGAAAGCCTCAGGAAACTATTAGATAATATTGAACAGTATAAAATATACATAATTGTAGTCCCAGAAGAAAGAAGAAACATAATAGTACAAGATAAATACTTGAAGACATAATGGCAGAAAATTTGCTTAAATACTAAACAAACGCATTAAATATAGATAAGTGTTCTGAAGCAGATGGATAAAAAGAAAGCCAGACCCAGCAAATATAAAAAGTCCATGTGTTGATTTAGTTCTGTTGTATCTCCTGATCTCAGAACTAAATAAAAGAACTACTGAAACACTTTCTTTGTTCTTGCTGTTTTTGCTACAGGGTGCTTGTGCTCACTGGAAAGAGACAGAGAGAGATGGAGAGAGGGAGAGAGAAAGTGAAAAAGGACCCCCCCTTTGTCCCCCTCAAGTAAGGATGGCCATGCCATAATCCCTTCTCCTTCATTCTCCTCTCAGGATTTTGAGACATACACGAACATGTGCCCAGTGTGTTTTTCAAGTTGCTGAGTCCTGGTCTCAAACCACGGCCAGCCATGTGGCATCTAACTTCTTAACCACCATGCCACCAACTGCCACCTGAATAAACCTTTTAAAATGTTTTTACAGAGTTTGCTTATTTCTATTAACAATTGCCAGATTATTCAAACAAATTATAATGGAATACAAATTTCTTTCAGGTATGCATAAAACATATCCTCACAAATTTGAAAGAACTGAAAACATATAAGGTATAATATCAGAACAAAACAAAAGATCAGTAACAGAAAGAAATATGAAAAAATATCTAGACATGAAGTAAATAATTGAAATGATGTTTTTTTTAATTCAGTAGATGAACATAATTTATTGCAAGCTTCCTATATCACTTCAATAAATTATGGACAGGCTTAAGGATATAAATGCAAAAACAATATTAGAAGAATACACAGATCAGTAGTATTTTTGTAAGGAAGGCTTTCCTAAGAAACACAAACTCAGGACCAGCAGTTAGTGTAATGGCTGTGTTGCTGGAACTTCCATGTAGTCAACCGTGGTTTGAGTCCCAGACCCAGTGGCTTAAACTCACCCCAGGCGCACATGCGTGCGTGCCCAAGATCTTGAGAGGAGAATGGAGGAGAAGGGATTGCAGTGTGGCCATTATCCCTGGGTGGGGGTGTGGGGGGTGGGGGGTGGTGATTTCTTGCTTTTTGTCTCTCTTTCTGGTGAGTGCACATGCCCTATAGCAAAAACCTCTCCCCTCCCCACCCAAAAAAAAGAAAAAAACACAAACCAGAGCCAGCAGATCGGATAGTGGTTACATTGCTGGACTCCCATATGGCCAACTGCTTTTTGAGTCCCAGTGCCTTGAAAATCATGCCAGGGGTGAGTGTGTATGTGGTATGGCCAGAACCTCCGGGGTAGGGGGAGTGATTTCTCACTTTCTCTCACTGTCTCTGTCTCTCTCTCTCTCTAGTGAGTGTACATGCTCCAGGGCAAAAAAAAAAAAAAGAAATGCAAATTAAGATAATCTAAAGTCAAATAGAAGAGATGTAGTGAGAAAATATTTACAATCATATGAAAATAAGTAGTAAGCTGGTAGATGCTGGGCATAGTATGATCTCATTTGCATTAAAAATATGTTCATGTATGAAAATGAGATAAGTATGGAAAATCATATATAGCAGGCTGGTAACAACATTACTTCATGATGAAGAAAATGGATGAAGTTGGTGCAAGCATATTTGCTCTCTTTAATATCTTCTCATATCATTTTAAAAATAAGCATGTATCATGTGTAAGTAAAATATAGAATATAAAAAATAAAGTAAATAGAAAAAGATACAAGATTACCTATTTTTTCTTTCTATAATATGTTGAAAATAATTTAACAGCCATTACTAACTCAAAGGAATCACATAAAATCCATTGCATCTTTATTGGTCAGTATATCATTCAAGGATTGAAGGGATTCAGGGTCAGTTGTTTCCACATTAAATAATCTCAGATAATTTTATTTTGGGTTTTTGTTTTGCCTTTTATTTATATTTATTTTAGATTTGTATTATATTTTACTATTTTTATTTATACTTATATTTTTCTCCTTGGTTTTAGGTGTTACCTTGTGATACTCTTGAGACAACTACTATAGAAATATTCAAAGAGTTTATGTATTATGCCACAGCCACAGGAATGAACTTTAACAGGAACTGGGATCAACAGATGGTGTAATGGTTACATCACTGGACTCCCATGTAGTCAACAGCAGTTCAAGTCCCTGACCTGTCAATTTACAACTGACTCTGGGCTTATGTGTGTGAGTGCCCGAAATCCTGAGAGGAGGATGGAGGGGAAGGGATTATAGTGTGTCATCCCCTCTGGGAGGTGATTTTATGCTTTCTGTCTCTCTGGAGAGCACATGTGCCCTATAACAAAAAAATTCTCTTAAAAAGAAACAAAACAAACAGGAAAAAATACTTCAACAGGAATAATGCTTATGTTATCACTGATGAATATATATGAAGTCCACATTTTTTTTTTAAAGAGAGATTTTGTGCTATAGGGCACAAGTGCTTGCCTGACAGACAGAAAGTAAGAAATCACCACCCAGGGGTATAGCCATGCCACGATCCCTTCTCCATTCTCTTCTTGGAATTTTGGGCATGCAAGCACATGTACCCAGCATGAATTTCAAGCTGCTGAGTCTGGAGCTTGAACCCTGGAGTGCCACGTGTAAGTCCAACACCTTAACCACCATGCCAACTGCTGGTCCTGAAGTATCTAATTTTATTGTCAAATTTTATATTTTGTTTAATTTTTCTAGACAGATGTTTTTGTCTGAAATTTTCTGTTACTGTGTTTGAGAGTGGTGGTGTTCTATTTCTTAGTAAGTTCCTTTTTTTAAAAAAAGCGTCCTTTATTCTTTTTCTTTTTTTACATTTAGTCAATGTATACCTTTACAGTTGTACAACAAAGTTTCCTTTCAGCATGAACACAGCGCATATTACTCAAGTCAAAGACATTGCCACATGCATTAATATCAATAGTTAACTTCATTTTTGTGTCTATTAAATGTTTTGTTTGTTTTTTTCCTGATCCTCTCTACCCCACCCCCTATTACCCATGTCCTCTTATACTGTCTCTAGTATCTACAGTCATTCCTCCTGTTATGATTCCTTCCAATCTTTCTGTTTCTGCTACGAAGTGCAGACATTTGGTATAGATTAAGTGAGGATACACAATGTCTTTCATAGTCTGGTAAAACTCAGCTGTAACTTTCACTGTCTTACTAGGTTCTAATCATTCAAAATATTGGTTAAAAGTACTCTAAACACCCTATAAAGTTATATCTTGAAATTAAGGTACTTGCTTTATTGAAAACAGAATTTAATAAAATTAACAATATTTCATTCACCTAGAGAAAAACAATCCATTCGTTAAAGATGCTAAACTGCATGGCTAAAAGAAATTCTCATTATTTGGTATTGATGTAATTACTTAAGATTACAGGTTCACTAAAAGTTTTGTTTCTAGCAGATCTTGTTAAATAATTTCCCAGGACACAATAATGTAATAAAACAATTTTATTACAATATATAGCTTGTTTAGTACCTTTCTAATAATTATACTTTCAGTCTGGAAAGAATTACATTAATTTAGATAAATATATACTATACGAATTCTATAAAATTAAAATATCCAAAAACTAAGGTAATACCTTAGTAACACATATCATTGCATTTTATTATAGAAAAAAATATACTGCCTACCTAGTAAAAAGAGAAAATGCCAGATGTCTCAATAATTAGAACAAATAAAATAAGCAATGATCTGGATCTTTCATTTTATTACTTAAAATAAGAAAAGAAAATTTATCTACCAGCTTTACAAATCTTTGTTTTCAAAAGATGAACTTCCCTGCTCTATACCTAGAAGGTTCTTAATTGCGTTAAAATGGGCCATTGTTTTTAAACCATCTGAATCCAGATTCAATCTTCCTCTCAATGTGAAGACAGCATGACATAAAGAGAGCAATATCTTGGTAAGAAATTAGAATGTTTTCATTACCCTGGGGGTTTGAGTAATTCTATTATTTTCTCTGATTGAGCAGTTGGCGAGTAGGAAAGCAAACACAAGACATTATCTTAATCTGACACAGACTGTTAATCTGAGGATTTTGGATGTGATATCCAAGTCCTGATGCTTTCCAAACCAATGAAAAGAAAATTAATATTAATAGAATACTGTTTTCAAAGAAGTATAAACTCAATTGCCACCATATGTTTAAAAACCTAGGTATGGCAATGTTGATATTTAATATCTAGAGATAATAAGTTATAATAATAAAACAGAAGAAAACTGGTTGTAGATTCTAATAGGTACAACATATACTTATTGAAAAGTGCCTCCAACATGTATTTTCGTGGTTATTATAATAGAATCATTGGCTAAGTAGCTTCATTATTTTCACCTTTACATCAAAAGACACATTTTAAGTTTCTTTTTCACTATCTTAGTTGCTTTGCTATGGTCATTCTTTATCGGTGACAGCTTCAAAACATATTCAAACAAAATATATTCAAAAAACCCTGCTTTTTTATTTTAAAAAAGTAGGCTTAAACTGTTAAAAATTAATGTCTCATTTTACCAACTTATTTAATTTCTTAAAAAGCTATGGCATTATTGACCCTTTTGTCAACTGAAATCATTTAACTATGAAATATTTATATTATTCAAGATTCAACTGAAAATCAATGTTTTTTTAGGTAATGGCTATATAATGTTTTATGCAAAGCTATTAATTGTGCTCTACTAAAATATTGTGTTAGTATTATATTATGTTTGAGAGTTAAGAAGAACTACTGAAATAACTACTAGCAAAAAAAAAAACCAAATCATTTCTACCATATTAATTTCTTTGGCTAAGTAACAGGATGCTTAATTAATGCAAAATATGTAGCAATGCTACATTGGTAGCCATTATATGAGGCTAATAAGCTCCCCTTTCTTTATAAAACTATATTCCACTCTTGAGGTTCACTGATCACTTTTTAACAGTGAAGCAGGCCTGATTCCATCTTGGAGGAGCGCCTCCAAGGGAAGCGGGGAACGAAGCAGGAGCAACTTGGAGGAGCGCCTCCATTATAAACTGTTAGATTCCTATAACTAGAAACTTGCCTTCTCCTTTCTGCTTAAGAATGATTAACCTATTAGAATCTATTCCTATGTCCTTAAAACCCCACTCCTCCTGGTTGCCTTAAGATACAATCTCTAGTCCCTGGACCTTGCCTAGAGTCATGGACACACGGAGACCAGTGAGATGCCACTGTGTTTAGGCAGGGAAAGAATATACCGTTAAGAATGATTAATCTGTTCATCTGCTTGTTCTGCTTGTGTAATGCGCTTTTACATTGTAAAATCCCACCCCCTATGCTTTCAAGCCTAGCGCTCTTTGTTCTTGTGATTGCCATGTCAACTTTGAAAAGAGTGTGATTTTTGCCTTTAATAGCACCCCTCCTCACCCTGCACTCAGGTCTGCGAGATTTGAGAGACATGAGCCTCCCCCGCCCATGACACAGCTTAATCGATAAATTCCAATAAATTTGGCTATGTCCGGATGTCCTCTTATTTCTCACTGATTAGACTATAACAATAGGAAGCAGAATCTTTTCATTTAAATTTCACCAAGTATTTTTCTTCCACTCCTGCTACTGTCTGAACTTGCCCTTCTGGAAACAGCATATCATTTAGCAATCATGAAAAATCCACTATAGGTTATTTTATCATTCTTTTAAAATGAGAGAAATGTTTAGATCCAATGATTTCTAATTGGATTTATTAATTTATTTATTAAACAAATTGTTATTGAGTCTCTTTTATATGTCAAGGCACTTCTAGTAGTTGGGGATTCTACGATTAAAAATGTCTGGCCTCAGAGAGCTTAGATGTTATTTACAAGAGCTAGAATATAATATAGCAAACATTTTCATATCAGGTAGCAAAGTATGTGAATAAAAAAAAATAAAGCAGCATAAAAAGAGGAGGGAGACAAAAGGTCTGGTGTAATTTGACATGGAGTGGAAGTTAAGAAATCTGATGAAGATTTGAGCAAAAACTGTGTGAGGTGAGTCCTAAAGATACTTGGGTGAAGACTGTTCCAGGGCACAAAGAGCAAACACGAAGCCAATAACTACCATGGGGAATTATTTAATCAAAAATCCTATAATACCTCCTGGAGCCCAAACAGAAGAATAATTTGTACATAGTTTTTGAAAATCTGGTTTATAAGTGGTAAAAACAAATGAAGTTAGATTACATTTTACTCATTTTTCATTAAACTCGGATATCATCAGGAGCTATACTATGTGGTTTATATAAATTCTAAGGATGGTATAATGATCCTGGTTATGAGATTAGGATAAAGGAAAAAAAAAGGATGTTATGGCTTAATTTGTATTTTTATGCATTATAACACAGCAGGAAAAAAAATATGAACTGACTTACATATAAAGAGTAGTAAATTTTCAGATGACTAGTATTAGGTTGACCCTTAAAAAGCTTTTGTTTTGTAGTCTTAACGTTGCTAATTACATAAGGTTCAATTTAACCTATTCGCTCAGGCTCCGCAAAGTTCACAGTCGCCTTTTCTAGCCATTTTTTCCTGATTGTACTTATGAGTCTGCACTGCCCTTTTGTAAACACTGGGAAACATCACATATCAAAGTGGAGGGCTGAGATTTCGGATCATTTAAACATAGAAAACGCTGACAAAGAAGACATGTGCTGACATCCCTTCTCCACTCTTCCAGGATGTCAACCAGTTCAAGGCCAGCTCAGATTCAACTCTTGAAGTCCTTTATTAACTTTTTAATGTTATCCCACAAAGGTCTAAGTTTTGAGAATTATTTTGTTAAAAAAACTACATATTTTTCCATATATATTCCAATATCATAGTTAAACAAAGCTCTCTGAGCTTATTGGAGGGCAAAGAAAAAAATAATCATTTTAATGAAAATTACATTAGTTCGCTAAGTGTCACTGGAGACAAATCCCATCAAAAGACAAAGCTATATCTCAAGGCAATAATGTATACATGTGGCATTTAATCATTCTTCTTTTCATAAATAGAAAAATATGCATTTTTCTCCCTCTGTTGCATATTTGCCACTTCTGATATTTAAACAAGCACAAAATACTTTGTTAGTTGCATCTAATTAAAATAGATACTGGTGGGGCCAGCAGGTAGCGTGGTGACTAGGGCACTGGACTCCAACATGACTGTCTGCAGTTCAGGTCCTGGACCTGGCATATTGCTTTCTTTCTCTCTCTGTCTATCTGGCTGAATTAAAAAATAATAATAATAGATAGAATTGAATGGATAATTTAAAAAAATAGAGACTGGTATTAAGAAAATATATGATTTGTTTTATTTAATTTTCATTACTATTCAAGAACATATAGTTCTATTTGCTATAATAAAAACTATTTTTTATAAAATTAAATAATAAAAATATCAATAGTATTTCATAAAAAAATACAAATGATCATTTTTTCTACATTGTCCTTCAAATCTACTGTCATTGAATTTGAAATTTTCTGAGTCCTCATAGGATAGGTATGCTAACTATCCAAGATACAACAAACTCCCTTTTCATAATCAACTTCAATCTATTCTCACTCTTTC
>NW_006203784.1:126298-148928 GCF_000334495.1 Tupaia belangeri chinensis
CCTCAGTCAAATGGGTATTCAGGGGTACAGGTACCAAGTGATATAGACCTTTCTCTTCCAACAGGACTAGGGCATGTGTGCACACATACGCTTGTATGTTTTTATGTATTAACTGTGCTATTTCTTTTACCTTCAAATGGTATTACCAAATTAAATTGCAAACTCTCTCAAGGAAAACTCTATGTTGATTAACTAGTAGATAAATAAGTGGTTATATAAATTACATATTAATACAATTTCTAGAATCTATAAAAATCTTATACTTTAGAAAGTATTTTTACTAAGAATAAACCAAATGTTTTGAACATTTAAATAGATTTTGAAAAAAAAAAGACTAGTCTAATATTGTTTATATAATAAAAATGCATGGCTTTAAAGTTATCAGCTTAAGTATAATACAGGATACATTATTATTTTATCTGAACATGTGTTTTCCTAAATTTATAAAGGTATACTAATTGCATTAGTTTCAACATATACTACATATTTGGCGTTATAAAACCAAACGCACATTTATCTTTAATCAAATTAAATTTTCAGAAGACAAATGTTATTTCAACGCTGATGATGTTTTAAATAAGCCAACTTAGAAATAATATGCAAGAAATTGTAGTAATATAAACCCTTAAAGTTAATGTTAGATCAAGTTAATTAATATTCATTAATATTTAGATCATTTCTAAAAAAGACAAAACACTAAAGCATTCTTTAAAATTTATATACTACTGTGCCTCTTTTATTTTTTTTTTAACATTTTTATGACAGGGTGTGCGTGCTTCTTCGAGAGAGACAGAAAGAGCGAGAGTGAGAAACCACTTCCCAGGGGAGATGGCTACATCACAATTTCTTCATCTCCATTCTCCTCTTGGGATTTTGGCATACACATATGCCTGGAGTGATTTTCAAGCTGCCAGGTCTGGCATGCTGGCATGATTGAACCATGGTCAGCCATATGGGAACCCAGTGCCTCAATCAACATGCCACCTGGTAGCTTTTGTCTCTTATTTTTATGGTTTAGGAAAATTGTATATAGTACGGTTTGTTAATAAGCATATTTATTTTTGCCACATTAAAAAGATATACTAGGGGCCAGCAGGTGCCATGGAGGTTAAGGTGCTGAATCCCACATGGCTAACCCCACAGTCTGAGTCACTAATGGGGTTTGAAAATTATGCCAGGTACATGTGTGGGCATGCACAAAATACTGAAGAGATTTTGGGGTGGCCATGCTCCCTCCCAACCCCCCCCGGGGGGGTGCTTTCTCACATTGCCTCTCTCCTCCTCTCTCTGTCTCTCTCTAGCAAGCACATGTGCCCTATAGCAAATCTAAAAAAAGAAAAAAGGGGACCAGCAGTTAGTATAATGGCTATGTCACTGGACTCCATGTGGTGGCTTAAACTCAAGCCAGGCACATGTGTGTGCGTGCCCAAGATCCCAAGAGGATAATGGAGGAGAACGGATTGTGGCGTGGCCATCCCCCTAGGGGGAAGGGGATTTCACGCTTTCTGTCTCTCTGTCTCTCTCTGTTTTTCTGGCAAGCACACGCGCCCTGTAACAGAAACCTCTCAAAAAAAAAGAAAAAAAAAAAGAGAGAAAAGAAAAAAGGTATTATGCAGAATTGTAGAGTAAATAAAATATAGTATGTATATTCACACTCTTCTCATCTATAAAATCTGATACATAATAGTTTATAATGATCTATTTCATAGTTTTCTCTAAATAAGTGGTTAAAAAAAAAACTGTCATTAAAAATTATATAGGGGTTAGCTCCGTGGTCTGGTGACTAAAGAAGTTAGATCCCAAAAGTTGCACAGCATTGTTTGAATCCTGGCTCCAGCAGCTTGAAAACATGCCAGGCTTGTGTGTAAGGGTGCTCACAATGGAAGAGAAGGGATTGTGATGTGTTCACACTGGTGCAGGCGGGGGTTTTCTTTCTCTACCTCTCTCTGATGAGCAAACATGACCTCTGGCAAATTACAAAAGAAAAAAATTATATATAATAAATACTAAACAAAAATAATGGTATAAGATAATTTTGTTTGTGAAGTATATAAAATATCACTAGGTTAAAAAATACAGCTTTGGGAACCAGCAATTAGCTATGTCGCTGGAGTCCCACATAGTCGACCGCAGTTCGCGTCACGGACCCGGTGGCTTAAAACTCACGCCAGGCGCGTGTGCGTGCGTGTCCAAGATCCCGAGAGGAGAATGGAGGAGAAGGGATTGTGGCGTGACCATCCCCCCTGGGGGCTGATTTCTTGCTTTCTGTCTCTCTGTTTCTCTCTGTCTGTCTGGCGAGCGCACACACCCTATAGCGAAAACCTCTCCCCCCCAAAAAAAAAAAATACAGCTTTGTCCTGAAATGTAATGACTAATTGCACAAAAATTCTGTAAGACAAAAGCCTAAAAAGATAAAAATAATTATAAAAGAAGTTTACCCCAAACATTATTTGTCATGCCCAGTGTATACATTTAAATCTTCTTTATAGAAGGCATTCAAAAAATAATCATCAAACATTATACTAAAAATCAAATTAAAATTAAAATTTGATTTTTCTCCCTTTCTTAAAAATGACAAAATTTTCATTAACTTTTGGTTTGCTTTTAATAAAAGATTATAAAATACATTTTTCTTTGTCTTTTGTGTAATATACTTAAAAGATATATTCTGTATCTTATCGGAATATTTTCCTGTGCTTTATATTGCTACCATGTCCCTAATTATTAAAACACATAAGAAAACCCCAAAATCTGCTTACTGTTATACTAAAAATATAAAAATTCAACTATGGGTATTTATAAGAAAGACATTTAAGTCTAAATAATTAAGAAAGATTTATAATGAATATTAGCAGGGATATCATGCAAATGTGATATAATTGGATGAAAGAGTAGGTAATACCGCCATCAAATAAGGTGATACTGGTGCTAAAAAGCAGGAAGTACGCTACAGCTTAACAAATACAATGAGAAAAAGTATAGTTTATTATTAAAACAGAAATATATTCATATGTTCTAAAAAAATAGAACAAGTAACACATAAGACAAAAATTACCAAAAATAATAGAAGTATTGGATTAAAGACAATTGTAATGAAAGCCATAGTTGATGTAGCTTTTAATTTTGTTTCATTTTGATGTACAAAAGTTATATCTTGTGCTCAAATTCCTAATAATAAAAGGAGTATAAATTAACAATGAAATCTAATACCATACTCATCAGAATAAAAAAGTTAAAAAGAATGGTAATAATTTTTGTTGGAACAGATGCAGGCAAAATTTATTCTCATATATTGCCAGTAAAAATTTGGAATGCCCTAAGCTTTCTGCAGAAGAATCTGGTAACATCTATTATCATTTGTAAAATACATAGATATTTTGTATTATCATTTGTAAAATACATAGATATTTTGACCCATTACTTCCACAGTTCAGAATCTTTGTTACAGAAAGAAAAGCAAAAAAACTAATGATAGCATTAATTATCATGGAGAAAAAAAATGAGTTAAGTAAATAATCATTCCTATGGCACCAATCAATTGATTAAATTATGGTATAACCACACCATCTAGTATATTGATTGTTTCTCTGCTTCACTTATTTATTAATTCCATTCATTTCTATTTAGTGAATACTAAGTGTCAAACTTTATTTTAAGCTCTAGAAATACAGTGGTGAATAAAGACCTCTGACTTTACTGAGTTTACAATAGTCTAATGAGAAGAAAGGGAGAACAAAAAAGTAGATTGTCATTACTTTTGATAGAAATAAATCCTAAGAAGAAAATAATAAGAACAGAAAGGAGATGCAGAGCATATGTTCAAAGTTCCCAAGTTAAACCTGGAGTTAGAGAGGGACTCTTCCAGAGGGTGTGAAGATCTGAGGATTTGAGAGAGTCAGACATTTCTCATCTATGGATTTGTCATATTTATTCTAGTGAATAACTTCCTTTAGGAAACTTACTTCTAGTTGGTCCCTGACTCCTTCAAGTCATGTAAATAATTCTATGGCCCACTATTCCTTTACTTTGCAAAGATAATCAGCTCCAAAGCTCTTCTTATAATTAATCTACTATTTTAAGAGTTTCATGGAATTTCTTGAAAGAAAAAGCTAGAAAGGGAAATGATATTTATGAATGTGTACAATTAACCAGGCACTCTGCTGAGTGCTCTAAAAGATCCCCTTGTATCTATCTCAAAATCTGAGAGGGATCATTAGTCTGAACTCAACTCAAAGGAGAATCTGTGAGAAGCAATAAAAATATTTAAGTATGAAGATGGAGAGACATCTGTGGATATGACTTTTAAAAAAATTAATATGCAAAGGAATGGAAGAAACCTTTTCCCCCATTTCAGACATATTTTCTTCATAAATACAGGAGCATTATACATAACAATTTCAATGACATCAAAAAATAACAGCTAACTAAAATTTATAGTCAATACATTCAAAGATAAAACTAAGAAATTTTCCTATAAGGAAAATACTATAATTTCTTTCTGAAATTCATAAAAAATATAAGCATAATAAGCACAGTCATCTTTTTTTTTTTTTTTTTTGGAGGTTTTTGCTATAGGGCACATGTGCTCACCAGAAAGACAGAGAGAGACAGAGAGATAGAAAGCTAGAAATAATCCTTTAGCGGGTATGGCCATGCTGCAGTCCCTTCTCCTCTGTTCTCCTCTCTGAATCTTGGGCATATATGCACATGCACCCAGCGTGAGTTTAAGCTACCAGATCCAGGACTAAAACAGCGGTCAACTACATGGGAGTTCGGCCACATAGACATTACGCTAACTGCTGGTCCCAAGCACAGTCATCTTACATTCCAAGACAACTATTTTATATAAAGGTAATAGCTTAATTGCATTTCTTCTTTTTTTTTTTTCCAGGTAAAGTGATGTAACATTTTCCCCCATATTTTATTAGTTCACAAAAGATCTTAATTCATCTAAATACTTTCAATAGAAATACTTTCAATAGAAAGTGTAGCTTAACTCCAATTTTGTGTTAAATTCTTTACGGATACAAATGAGATTCATTGCAACCAAAGTTTAGAGTTGTAGAAAATTCCTCAATGAGTGGGTTTAGACAGTGGCTCAGCAGTGAAGTATAAAGCCCTGTGAGGCAGTCCCCTGTGGGATGGTTTCTGGTTCATGTACATAGTCCTCCCTGAGAATGCTGAACACTAGCTTGCCCACGATCCAGGTCTGCTGAAGGCCAAGGCTGGATAGCAGCATCAAGACTCTAAGGTGTGTATGCTCTTTTGCCTCCCTCTCTTTCTCCCTCCTTCCCTCCCTCCCTCTTTTCTTCCCTCTGTGTCTCTCTATTACTCATGGATGAAATAAATGACCATTTCCTTTAAATAGAGAAAATTCCACAGTAAGAAAAAGCAAGTAAGATATTTTAGGAAATGGAGATTGTAGACAATAGTGTTGTTTCATGACATGATTTTGTTAGGAGCTGTACACTGAGGCTAATTCATGTCAGCTAAGAAATGTGGCTCATAGGACCAGCAGATGGTGAAATGGTTAAACTGCTGGACTTCCACATGGCTGACCAGGGCTCAAGTCCCAGCCAGGAAGCCGATCATTAATGCCACAATTCCTTCTCCTCCATTTTCCTCTCTTGATTTTGGGTATGTACACACACACATGCCTGGCATGAGTTTCAAGCTGCCAGGTATGGGACCTGATCCATAGTTGGCCATGTGGGACTCAAGTGCCTTAACCACTACACCACCTGCTAGCCCCTCCTTTTCTTTCTATTCAACTCAGACTTAAATGGTCTCTGAGGAGGCATTCCCTTTCCCACTAATCATCGAGTTATTCAAACGCTTTATTTCCTTGCTAAATAATACAGGTGTGCTTGGGAGTAATAACAATGTTCTTATTTTTGTTCAGCATCTAAGTAAAGGATAAAAACTAAAATATGTGCTTTGTTCTAAGTGATTTAATAGAAATAAAATTTCACAGCAAAATTAGTAACAGTTATCAAATTTAGAAATCTTACTGCTTCTCTCCGGCCTCAGCAACGTTTTTGGCTTCTTGTTTTGGCTTCCACTCTCATGCAGAGCCTTGAACCAGTCCCGCAATCTGTTTGCCACTTCCCTGAACTCCAGGTCACTACATGCTAAAAACAAAGAGAAACTCTATTAATCTTTAATAATACCATAGCATAATGTCAATACTACTTCTTATATTATTTCCAATAACCTGACAGGTAACAACAACCAGAATAAAAAGGAATTATAGTGACTTATTTTATTTTTGCCTTTTTTTTTTTTTTCTTTTTTGGAGAGGTTTTTGCTAGAGGGCATGTGCGCTCGCCAGACAGACAGAGAGGGACAGAGAGACAGAAAGCGAGAAATCACCCTCCCAGGGGGGTTGGCCACGTCGCAAACCTTTCTCTTCCATTCTCCTCTCAGGATCCTGGGCACGCACGCACACGCGCCTGGCATGAGTTTAAGCCACCGGATCCGGGACTCGAACCTTGGTTGACTACGTGGGAGTCCAGCGACATAGCCACTACGCTAACTGCTGGTCCTATATTTTTGCTTTTTCAAGTCCAAAAATAAGTATGTGCTTCATGAATAACATAATGATCAAATTTAGCTTTTTAAAATTATTTATTTCTCAAGTGAGAGAGAGAGAGAGGGAGAGGAGGAGATTACTACCTACTGTGTCCTGACACCACAATCTACCAGCAGCCTTCAGCCAGCTCCACTGTCTGCCCAGTGTACTCAGGGAGGTCTCTGGACTTGAACTGGGAGCCTTTTCATGAAGGACTGCCTTGCAAAGCACCATGTTTTACTACTATGCCACCATCCAGCCCCACAGGAACATTTAGTTACTAAAGGATTATTACTGCTAGTATTTGATTTCCACTCCTCACCAGCATATTAGTTGGGGATTCTTATTGTTAACACCAACACAAAGTGAATCATATTATTAATGTGAGAAGTCACTTTTTCATGGCCAGGGAAAGGGTTATCTGAGAAAATAAAGGGCTAAAAATCCAAAATGAATAGTATGCCCTTATCATTGTCAACACCTATTAGAACTACAATGTCATGATTTGTAATTCTTCATCAGTAGGTCCAGTATATGTAGGAATTCACACTTATGAGTGGATGCTATTTCTATCTAGTTTAATCCAATAAAAGCAATTTCCTGAAAATTCATGGAAAAATAAATGTCAGAAAAAAACTATCCATGAAATTTGGAATATATTTTGCCCCAACAACATAAACTATAATTCTACTTTTCCACAAAGTTTTTGAATGCCCTTCATATAATGTGGTGTAACATAATTCAATTCAGACAAATTCCTAGCACAAAGGAAACAAAATCCTAGACTTGAAAGTCATTCTCAGTACCCAGTATAGTAATGACTCACATTAGCAAATCACTGTAAAACTTCAGAACATTGGAGACAAAAAGAAGTTCTATGTAGTTCCATGGGAAACGGTACTGTCATGAACAGAGGATAAAATGTTGGAATTCCTTCCAATTTTTCAATGACAACATCGAAAAGCAGGAGTGAGTGGGAAATTTTATATTTCTAAATAAGAATCCTGTATCCAGAACAATCCGGTTGGAGAGTAAGCTAAAGACATTTTTAAATATCTAAGATCTAAAAGACTCACCACTCATATAATCTTTTACCTGGAATCTACTGGATAATGTGATATACCACAGAGAAATCCAAGAAAGAGAAGAGCTGAGACACAAATAAAAATAAAAGATAGAAGACAGACGTGGAGGGAATTACTGGGAAGATGGCCTGGGGGATTTCAGAGTGCACACTGCATGCCAGGTGTAGAGGCAGATGGTAATAGGTCTAAAAATTCTTGGCCAGGGACAGAGCAATGCCTAGAATTCATCAACAGCCTTTCATCCAAGGAAAACAATAAGTTATAATGAAAGTCAATAAATCAACACTTTTACTGATTTTATCCATAGTGGCTGAGAATGAGTGATAAGGCAATAAATGGTTCGCTCCTGATAGGAATGGTTACATGCTAATCTGGTATCTCTGTTTAAACCAATATCTAGGCAGGGTCTTTGACTCCCCATACATGGGTATGCAGAGGAAAAGAAAAACCCACCGAAGAACTCTTCTACATGCTTATGTAAATACCACATATTTCTAGAAAGATGTAGATGAAGTCCATAACAACTACCTCCAGTTAGGGGAACTGAAAAAAATGGAAGGAAATGATTTGAAGAAACCTTATTTTTACCATTCGTCTCTGTTTTCCTTTTGAATTATATGTAATACACTTCCTTTCATTTATTAACATTAAAAAATAAACATTTACAAGCTATTTAAAATAATTAAAAGTCCATTTAACCCTTGACCTAGCAATTTTCTTTTTAAAAATTTATTAAGCAAATATTTATGTACATAAATGCATTAATTTAAATTGTGTAATATTATTTATTCAGCACTTTTTTTTTTAAGGGAGATTTTTGCTATAGGGCCCATGTACTCACTGGAGAGATGAAGAGAGACAGAAAGACAGAAAGAAAGACATCACTGTCCCTCCGGGGGCATAGCCACACTGCAATCCCTTCTCCTCCATTCTTCTCTAGGAATTTTGGGCACACATACATAAGCACCCTGCCAGGGGTCCAGTGTGGAGGGCCCCCGCCCTAACATGGATCCGAGAGCACCCAGACCTCTACATAAACAAGCCCATATTTGGTTATCGTTCCTGTTCCGGAACGCGTAGGCACTGCCTCAGCCTATCAGTGCTTGCCTGGTGGCAAAAGAGGACTGGTTCACGGGACGGATATATAGGGAGCCCGGGTGGGCTAGGAGGGAGAAGGCTGTGGAGGGAGAAGGTTGGGGAGAAAGAAGGAAGAAGAAGGCTGGGGAGAAAGAAGGAGGGAGAAGGAAGAAGACTGTAAGAAGCCTGGGGTAATAAAGCGTTCCGGAGAAGACCTTGTCAGCGTCGTCGTTTGAAGCGACAGTCCAGGACTTGAACTGTGGTTGACTATGTAGGAGTCTAGTGAAGTAACCATTATGCCATTTACTGGTCCCTATTCAGCACATTTTTATATAGCAAGTTGATTAGATATAAAACTCTATCCAAAGTGGCCTGTTAATCAAGTATATCCATCCAATGAAGTTCTATAAATTATTAATAAAGTTAGAAATGCATTGGGTACTGAAATGTAACTAAAACTAAAATATAGCTTTTGGTGAAAAAGGTAGAGAGCAGAAAAGTGTGTTTGATATACTTCCATTTTTATAAAAAGGGAAGAAAAAATGCTTTGCCTTATATAAATCTAATATGTCTCTAAAATTTACATAGATAGTGACACATTGTCATCTCTACAGTGACAACTGAGTCATGGCAAGGGATGCAAGGACACAGGACTCATTTCAGTATGTGCAAATTTATACTTTTAAGAGGTAAACCATGTTAGTGCATCACCCTGTATAAACAAATATTTAAAAAATGAATTTTGGTTAACTTTTTCTATCTTATGTTTTCTTCACAAACTACAGTGTTAACACAACTAGACCTACGTAGGAAAGGGGGTTCACATCCCAGAACCTCCCTAGCACTCAGGAAGTGCTCCCAGATGCCTGAGATTGGGGCAAACTGAGTCTGGGGAGGATCATGGTCTGAGGACCCCTTGGCGTATCTGTCTCTTTCTTTATCACTAAGTGAGTAAATAAATAAATAAGACTTAAAATGTCTTTATAAAAGTGTGACTGGCAAGTGGCCTGGTGGTTAAGGGTGCTGGACTCCCACAGAGCTGAGTGTGATTTGAGTCCTGGACCTGGTGGCTTTGCTTTCTCTCTCTGCTTCTCTCTCTCTCCCTCCTCTTCCCTCGCTCTCTTTTGTTCTGTCCCTCTCTAGTCAAATGAAAATAAATAAAGTTAAATAAAATAATTCTTTAAAGAAAGAATAAAAGAGAAGAATCTTGTGATAATTGTAATAATAGTGATAAAAGCAGTTAACAGTGCATATTTACTGTTATAACTACCTTTTGCACAGTAATAGAGTTAATTCTCATAAAAACTCTACGAGGTATATATCACTATCATTTCCACTTAAAAATATTAGGAAACTGAGACTTAGAGAACTGAAGAATTTGCTTGAGGTCAGACAGATGAACAACAGAGCTGAGTTTTCAATCCAGAAAGACTTCAGAATCCAAAGTGTTAATCACTACAACAAACCACCTCTGTTTTTCTCAAAAGAAATGAACGAAAGTAGCAAACGCCACTGTACAATGAACAAGTCAAGCATTGCTCCCCTTAAAGTTTTTTAAACTTCCATTTTAGTAATTCATGATTAGAAATATGAGATGATCGTCACTACAGAGATGTTCAATATTAGCAAAACACATCTCTAGAGGACAAAACTTGTTTTTTTTAATTGTCAGAGGGTGCATGAGTTGGTTAGACAGAGACATAAAAAGAGAGAGGGAGAAGTCACTCCTCCATAGGATGTGGTCCTTCATCCCTTCTCTGTCATTTCTCCATCTGGTCCACATTTGGGCTACAGGCACACACATTATGAATGTTTTCAAGCGATTGCTTCAGGGACTGTGATCAGTCATGAATGATCTGGCTCCCAATGCACAGCACGTAACCTCCGTGCAAGGAGCTGGCTCAACTGTGCATTGTCCTTGGAAGAATTTCATAAGGTTTTAAAAAACAACAATAAAACATTTCTTTCATGAGAGAATGAGAGAGGGAGGAAGCCCCAGTAGGGTCTTGCCATGTCATGATACAACCCTAGCCTTCCAGCTGCCAGCCGGAATATACGACTTGCAGTCTCACTGAGTATGTTTAGGTCAACCCAGGATCCAACCCCAGACCTTCCCACTCAGTCTCCAGCACTGAGCAAGAGTATCCTATCGCCTATGACACTATGGTTGGACCAGAATTTTATAGGTTTTCTTTTAACAGTACGGTTAGCAAACTGACTCTATCCCTGTTAAGCTTGATTTATAGTTTTCTGAAGCTTTTCTTGGATCATCATTCATTTTTTCTAAATGGTAGAAAATAATTATCTTATGCAATGAATGACGAATCAAAGTAGGATAGGAATGTAATGATTTAAACAAACTCAATGAAATTGAATTTGCATTCCATAAAATACTGAACATAATATGGTATTTTTTCCCTCACAAATTATTTGGGAGAATTTCCCTAAGTGTCTGATTTTCTGTGAGTTAAGAAAATGAAACATTATCATTGTTGGTAAATAAGCATATTTTCCATCACCCCTCTCCAACAATCTAAAGAATGGAGATTCTAATAGTTTCCTTTGTTAAATGAAACTATTTTGGCCAGAAATGGCTGCCGTACTCTCATGTATGATTCCCTAGGGACAAAGGAAAATCACACATTAGTCTGTTTCCTTAGCGAGTTGTTAAATTACACCCAATCACAGTAGCCACACGTTAGTCAATCACAGAAAGCCATCTTTTACCATCGTTTAGACTATTCATTCAGTCTAACACTGAGCTATAAACAATTCAATTATTTCTCTACCTCATTCCTTCACTTCTATTGTCACTTTACTTTCTTGCATTTGTTGCTGTCATTTTTCTGCCCATAAATATCACTTGACCATGAGGCTACCCAGAATTCCTTAGAAGTCTTTCTGGAGGCTGCCAGATTCTAATCACCCTTTGTTCAATTAAACTCTGCTAAAACTTATTTTGTCTAAAATTTTATTTTTACATCCTAATGGGACTAAGTTGATAATGTGAGTGTGATACAATTGAAACCTTGCAGAAGATACTTAACTCTAAAGAGAGAATAGCTTAAGTTTGCTTTGATGTGATCATTTTCTTGCCAGATCAAGTCTACTACACCAGAAAAAGTCTAAGAAATTTGTCTGTCAATGTCAACTCCTATGTATGCTCCCATTACATGGACCAAAAAAAAACCCAAAAAACTAAAAAATGGCTCTGAATGGCACAATGACTTTGAACAACACAATGCTTATTTCAAGTTGAAGATGACTAGAGAATTTTATTACTTATTGGACTCTGCTTTAAATTATTGGGCTATAGGCAATCATACATTCTTGAATTATCCTCCTTTTTTATATCTAGCTGTACTAGGTACATGCATTAAATAACTACTGATGAATAAATGACACAGATTTCCATATTTCTGAATGACTTTTTCACAAAGCTTTCGGTATTTGCCTTATGTGATCTTTTATTAAATCCACATTCAGATAAACTGGTTTCAAATATGTAACTAAGAGATGAATTTACATAATCTCAAATAAGTCTTTCAGTTTGTGTGTGTGTGTAACTTTTAGCTTATCATAACCTTCGAGGAATCTTTACCTCCTTTTTCTAGGCTCTGATATTCCACAATTATTGTTTTATTTTGTAATTCACAAGGCCATTTGTAAGTCATCTAGCTTCTAGAAATTTTAAACTCTAGCTCACATTACATGAATGACGAGAACTTTTTAAAAACTATTCTATAACAGTTTTCAAAATTCATTTTTGGGCAGCTATGGTAGCACATGATGGTAGCACATGCTGGTTGACACTGCTACTTAGCAAGCTGAGGCCACATGGGAGGACCATGTTCAACTCCTGCCTCATCCTCAAAAGCCGGTACAGTGGTATTCACCTGTAGTCACGGTTTCTTGTGAGACTGAAGCAAGAGCATTGTAAATATGGAAACCCTGTAGAAAATTAAGAAAACTTATTTTCTTTTGATTTTTGCAATATGTGTGCTCACCAGAGAGAGAGAGAGATTAAATGAGAAATCAAACTCAGAGGGATGAGCACACTGCAATTCCTTCTCCTCCATTCCCCACCCCTGGGGATTTTGTGCATGCATGTACTTGTGCATAGAACATTTTCAAGCCACTAGATCTGGGACAAGAATCATGGAGTCAGCCATGTGGGATCCAGGACCTTAATCACCATGTGACCTGCTGGTCCTAAAACATTTTTTCCTAATTAACAAAGTAAGAGATGCCAATTTTGTTATTAACAAGAATAAATGTGAAAAAAACATATTTCATATATAAGTAGCCACAGGTGAAATATTAGATCGGAAGTCATGACAAGTTTTTCTATGTTTCTCTATCAAAAATGCATCATGACTTTCACAATGATGCAATATTAATTGTGAATATCTGTTAAGCATATTTTATATAACTTGGATTATTTCAGACAAAGGATGTTTATCCTTACTCCTTTGCATTATGTTAAAACATAATTTTCCTAGGTTGTTAAAGTATTTGACAAAAGATTACCTAGTAGATTTAAAATGTCATTATATTAATATGTCATAAACCTGTTAAAAATTCTCACAATAAATATTGTATTCCAAGAATACATGTTATTTCCAGTCTGTGTGTTTATAAAAACAAACTAGGGTAAATTTTTATTCAAAAAGTATTGATACAGCTTATTATGTCTTTTGAAAACCCTTAGAAATGTTACCGGGTCACATTTACAGGCTTCCGGTACATACAGACAACTTATTTATGTAATATACAAACTTTGAAATTAAAATATTTTAACATATTTAAAATGGGCATTGTTTTATATATAATTAATTTATAATTCATTTTCAGGAAATGAAGTAGTATAGATATGTATCAGTTTAAACAAATGTAATGAAGGTCACACAAAGTTCTCCAGTATAAACACAGTATAAATGGCATGAATTACCAATTTTTTTAAGAGAGAATTTTTGTTAGAGGATGTGTGTACTTGTCAAAGATTCAGAAAGACAGAAAGTGAGAAATCACACCCCCCCCCAGGGGGGATGGCTACACAATCCCTTCTCCTACATCCTCCTCTCGGGATTTTGGGCATGTATGCACAAGTGCCTGGTGTGTTTTAAGCTGCTGGGACTGGTACTTGAACTGCAGTGGACTACATGGCAGTCCAGCAAATTAACCATCATGCCATCTGCTGATCCCATAAATTACCTATTTATCCAGAATAATTTAACTAAAAATGAATATAGTATGTGTAACCTACTGAATACCTTACAATGATTAATAAATGAAACCTAGAAAAAGAGAAAGATCCCTGATTTTTTCCAGGAATATATTCATGAAGCTTTATAGTAAATAGTAGTTTCTATATTCTATTCAATTATTAATTATATTTCTAATGTGGAGCATAGTCTGAATGTTTGTAATAAAGCACATTTAAAAACACATTCTTCAATTTCTTGCATTACAAAAAAAAGGATATATAGAAAATATAAATGAGAGAATAATAGAACATTTCCTAGCTAACAAGCAAATGATGCTGAACATTTAGCGGGTATAAGTTAAAGAGAGTATTCTCCAATAAAAATCAACAGATAAAGAATTTATGAGAAAATTCATAAGCCCACAGTCAAGGTGTTACAAAATGATCAAAGGAACAAGAATATTATAGGCTCAACCAAAAAAATGATCAGAACATCTCTGGCTTGATCAACAGAAACTCATTGCTTTAGCCTGTTTGGATGGTCATAACAAAATACCACAGACTGGGCTCCTTATAGACAAGAAAAAATCCTTACAGTTCAGGAGGCTGCAAAGTTCACTGCAAAAGTTTTGGCAGACTTGGTTTCTGACAAGGACTCTCTTCCTAGATGGCTGTCTTTTTTTGCATCCTCATGTAGAGGAAGGGCTAGGAAGCTTCCTGCTGGGGCTCCTTATAAGGGCTCTGATCTCATTCACAGGCCACATCTCCTAATACCATGGCTTTGGGGGTTTTATACATACATACACACACACACACAAATATATACACACATATACACATATGACATATATGACATGTATATAACATGTATATATAACACACATATATATTTTTTTAAGAGAGAGATTTTTGTTTTAGGGCACGTGTGCTCACTAGAGATACAGAGAGAAAGTAAGAAATCACCCCCTAGGGGTATAGTCATGCCTCAATCCCTTCTCCTCCATTCTCCTCTTGAGATTTTGGGCATGCATGCACATATGCCCAGTGTGAGTTTTAAGCTGCTGGATCTGGGACTTGAACCACAGTCGACTCCATGGGAGTCCAGTCATGTAACCATTATACCATCTGGTAGTCCTAGAGATTATAATTTTAACATATGGGGATGAACAGATGATGTAGTAGTTAGATTGCTTGACTCCCAAATGGATCACTGTGGTTCAAGTTCTAGACCCAGTGGCTTGAAAATCACGCAGGGTGTGTGTGCATGCATGCTCAAGATCTCAAGAGGAGAATGAAGGAGAGGGGACTGCAATTTGGCCATCCCCCTGGGGGTTGATTTTCACTTTCTCTCTCACTGTGTTGTTCTCTCTCCCTCTCTGGCCAGTGTGCATACCCTCAGACAAAATACTCTTCAAATAAAACATTTTAACACTTGAATTTTGAAGGAACACAACCCATAACAGACTTTAGCACTTTTCTAGAAGATTTTTCTAGTAATTGAAAAGAAATTGCATATTTAAAGAACATATTGATAAATGGATACATACATGCATATGAAGACATACACAAACATAATTGCATTTAAGAGAAAAATGCATATACAATGCAGTCCAGAACAGGGTGAACAGTTTTAAACTTTCATTCTTAAAAATTCCTTCAGGTACTGTCCTAGACAGACAGTTAAAGAGTAGATCCTATTGTAATATAGTACGCATGTTTCTGCTGAACGAAAGTAAAGAATCAGGTAAGGTGGGCTCCAATCTTCTGACAAATAACATACATACACATGACTCCCTCCCCCCCAGAAACATGTACACATATATGTTAGAGACTAATTCCTTACCAAGGATTATTTTAGACTGAGTATGCTGTATATTAAAGTCATGATACAATTTTTAAGTGATAAATTCTAAAAGTGAACACATGCATTTTTAGCATTGCTAAAAATCATGCAGTTTTATTAAAAAGTGAGCTACAGTATCTATAGCCATTGAAGAATACCGATGTTCACAAGTGGATCTGAAACTTTGTGATTCACAAATTGCTTTTGAAGGCCTAGCCTAAGCTGCAAGTGTTCTATACTTAGGCATTTTGCTTAGACGGTAGAGTACATGCTGCAAAGATGACTGCCCAAGCAGGCATTTGAGCAGTAGTAACACATGATTCATTATATTCTGACAGTCAGTGGCATTTTGGGTTATAAAAAGGCCTCTATGAAACGCAGGAGCAACTAGGGACAGGATGAAGTGACAGAGTGGCATTCCAGGCAAACGTCTTAAAGATGACAAACTTTGTTGGAATATTTAATGTCCTGCAAAACAGAGATAAATCTATTTCTGTCCAGAGGATAGGAACAGAATGAATATTAGGTTGGGCCAACACTTTTAAAACTACAGCATCTGAATCAATGCGTCTGAGACTTCACATAGCTACTGATCTTTTGTACTAATGGAACATGATACTGAATCTTGAACTTACCTATGACATTTAATAATAATATAACAAAAAGTCCTACTAACATTCCATGCTTGGAGTTATATTACTAATTTGTATTTCTGAAAAGAGCAATGAGATACATTTAGCTAATTCATCTGAATGTGTAAAAGACTGGTTCTATCAACCTACTAAGTGCAAATTAACTATGGAGTTAATCAGAGGTACTTATTCCACTAATTTTAATAGCTCCCCATATTCCTAAAGAAACCATGTAACCAGGCCAGCAGGTGGCATGATGATTAAGGCACTGGATCTCACATGGGGGAATCCAAAGTTCAAATCCCTGACCTGGCATCTTGAAAAACACATGGACCTCATGAGTATGTGCCCCCAAGTCCCAAGAGAACAGAGAAGAGATTGCAGTGTTGCCATTGCCCCGTGGGGATGATTTCTCACTTTCTATCTCTCTTTTCTCTCTGCCTTTCTCCTCGGTGAGAGTACACATGCCCAATGGCAAAAAATTCAAAACAAAAAAAGAAAAGAAACCATAAAACCATGACTAATAAGTAAAACTGAGAGAAAGAGGAGTTCACTGGCAGCTTCTATAGGATGAAGAGGGTTTTATGAGTATTCTCATTGGTAAAAGGGTAAATGCACTGGGACCTTCCACTAGGTTGGAGGACCCAGAGAACATGCTTGTAAGTGTATACAGTATTTTTATAACAAACATTTTGCATGAACTTTTTGAAGACCCTGCCTATAACAGGGGAGACACAATTCAGGTTAAAACAATAGGCATGCCTTGCACCGGGGGACATTCTAAGTGTCACGGTATACAATTTAAACTACCTCAAATTCACACTGTATGTGTTAAAAAGTTATCCCCAAATATATGTTTTCAGATACATGAAGCATCTTCATAAAGTTTTTGGAAAACACATCTTATGAAAACAGTATGCATGGATTTCAATGTTTTGGCACTAAAAGAAACAGGTATTTTCACTCCATTCCTTTCTCTAAATTTTTTAAGTTCACCTCATGTTTTAAATTTTCCTGTAATGTGTTACTCAATCTCAAACATTCAATTCCCTGGAAAATTATCATTCGTAATTATGTACTGAAGAAAATAAAGAGAAAAAATCACACATTCCTTATTTTCTTCCAAGTTTGATAGACAATGTCGCATCTAGAAACAACGCATCTATCTTCAGTCAGTGCCAGCATGAGAAATTTACATCGAAGAGACAGTCGCCTCTACCACAGCATTTCTGAGACAAGCCTCAAGGCAACACTCCACACGTTTTGTGGAGTATTAAATTTTGTTTCATGACAAAGAGTTCCAGCGTCAGATAAGTTTAGAAAACAGAGCTGAACATTTCTGAGGCGAATTTATTTTCTGCATGTTTATTAAGATGTTTGATATGCTTTCAACCAATATGTATTTGTAAGAGTAATTTAGCATTATTAAAATTTCATTTTTTGTTACCACAGAACATTACTTTCTTCTAGGCAATCATGTCCTATAAATGCGTGTGTGTGTGTGTGTGTGTGTGTGTGTGTGTATGTATATGTGTGTACATATGTATGTGTCTGGTACATGCATTTGAAGTGACACCTTGAAAAAGGGAAGTTCAATTACACCTACTGCATTTTGTTTAGCAATGCTCAAGCTGAACAACACAACTACACTGATAATAAATAAGACATTAAAACTCTCAGTTGGGGGCCTGGACAACAGTGGACTCAATGAAGCTGAGCCACACAGGGAAGTTCTGGATTTGGATATCCCTGAGTACACTGGGTATGCACCTGCCCAGGATTAAGGAATAGATAAACTGGGGATAAACAGCAGCAACAAAATTGTGCTAAGGGTGTTGTCTTACCCCTCTGTCTCCTCTCTCTTTTTCATAGAATATATAAACTTAAAAAAATATATATATAATGTATTTTATATATATACATATACATATATTATATATATGTAAAATGGTAAATGGATGAATCTTTGAAATCTATTCTTCATTTTTCTTAACATTTATGATATTCTTTTGGTAGTTCGGGTAGATTTGGGGTAACCATAATTTGTTTTATAATTTGTATATTTCATAAACTTAGCATTGCACCCTAACAGATTTTTATACAAGTGGATTCTAATTTCATCATCACCTAGACAAAAAGTAAAAACAATGTATTTATAGGCTGGCAGGTGGCGTGGTGGTTAAAGGTGCTGGACTTCCACATGGCTGACCGCGGTTCCAATCCTGGACCTGATGGCACTTTCTCTCTCTCTCTCTCTCTCCCTCTCTCTCTCTCTCTCACTTTTTCCTTCTCTGGTCAAATTAAAATAAATAAATAAATAAATAAAGTTAAATTTAAAAAAAATTTAATGTAGTTATTCCTTTGTATCAACAGGGAATTGGTTCCAGGAGCCTCCCAAATACCAAAATCCAGAGGTCCAAGTCCCTTATGATATAAAATAGCACAGCAATTACATATTGTCTATGTATACCCTCCTCTGTACTTTCAATTCTTCCTAGATTATTTAAAAGACCTAATGTAATGTAAATTGTATGTAAATAGTTGTTAAGTTGTATTTTTTTGGTGGGGTGGGAGGTTTTTGCTATAGGGCGCATACACTCACCAGAAAGACAGAGGAGACAGAGAGACAGAAAGTGAGAAATCACCCCCCTCCCAGCAGGGATGGCCACACCACAATTGCAATCCCTTCTCCTCCATTCTCCTCTTGGGATCTTGTGCATGCACGCACATGTGTCCAGCATGAGTTTGAGCCACCAGGTCAGGGACTGGAACCATGGTGGACTATGCGGGAGTCCAGTGACATAGCCATTACACTGCTGGTCCCAAGTTGCATTGCTTAGAGAACAAAGAGAACAAACGAAACTGTGCATATATTCAGTACTGACTATGTGGTAGCCAGTTAGCTAGTAATGAGCAGGCAGCCCTAAGAGAGTAGCAGAAGGACACATGTCACATCAATCACAATTCATCAGGATTTACAACCTGACCTTCCATGAGATGCCTTCTTCCCACCCAGCCCCTGGTGCTGGGAAGGTGAGGCAAATATCATTTTTCTTCCTTGGTACTTGAGGAAGACACATAAGGATGATTGTAAAATTCCCTCTTATCATTCCTCATAAATACAAAAAGACCCAACTAGTCATTTTGGTCAACATTCCTATTCCCACTGGGGCAATAAACTAATTGGACAGTCTATCCTAATTAAGTATCAGGGCTCACACTAGGCGTGCGCAGTTAGGTGATCACATTCATCGAATTCTTCACCTGTGGGAGAGATGCGCAAGCACAGGAGACAGCCCAGGAATTCAAACAAAGGAAATAAATAATATGACAGACCTCCCACTGTGAAATATTCATTATCACCTCTAATAATAAAAATAACACCCAAACCAGTTCAAATGCAGCAGTCACTACCTAGCAACCTGCCCGCCCAAAGGTCTTCTGGATATACTTCTTTCCTAAAATCTCTCTTTCCTATTAAATTCTCTTTTCTACCTACTTTTATTGTGGCTGTGACTTTATTTTGCACCTAGGGACAGGTATCTAATTTTAGTGATCTGGACCCAAAGAACCAAGGATTTCACATAAAGCAGCTCAACACTCTCCCATCCTATGATAACTAAACCATGGAAGCCCTGGTTATGTATTACACATCACCAACAACATCACATTTTCAAGGTTGAGTGAATCCACAGAGGATGCAGATCCCACGGATATGGAAGGCCTACATGGTCTGATCTGACTTGATAGATGAGACAAAGTGATGCAGGGCCATTCCGATTATTATTTTATCTGATAGACTGGCAGATTAATCTTTAATGGCAAAAGACAGACAGGAAAGGTGATAGAAGGTTAGACAGTAATCAAAAAATGCATATTTAATCAGTTGAATTCCATTCAGGAACCTGCCAAGAACTGCTTTTACTCTTGCCTAACATTAATAGGAGCCCTGCTATTACAATCAATTCTAGTAGCCATTAAGAGAATTACCGTTGGGTAAAAATGAAGTCATAGCTCAAAGGTTGGTACTTTTGGCAATCATCTGAAGTAATAAAAACTGACTTCCTTTGCAAGAGCAACATATCTAAACTTCAAACAAGTGGACTAATTTTCAAGTTCATAAAACACCAGGAGTACGTGTTTCAAAAACTCCTTTACAATAAATACTGTTTAAATAGTTTAACCAATTTTTTTGCCACATATAGAAAAAGGCATAATCTACTACTGCATTAGAATATGACTGTGAGAAAGTGCAATAAAATATATATATATTTTTGAAGAGGTTTATGCCATGGGAGTGTGTACTTGCCAGAGAGAGAGATAGAGACAGTGAGAGGGCAAGTGAGAAATCACCCCCAGTGGGGATGGCTACACCACAATCCATTCTCCTCCAGGGATCTTGGGGATGCATGCACAGGCTCCTGGCTTGCTAGTCAAGTCACTTGTCTGGGACTCATATCGTGGCTGGCCATATGGGAGTCCAGTGTTGGAACCACTACACTATTTACTGGCCCATGTGCAACAAAATAGTAATGAATTTATATTCTTTACACTAGATTCAAAGGTAATTGAGAGTTGTGGAATAGCAGTAGTACTTCAAAACAATGTTAATAAACAATTCCTTAATTATGCCATACTGTATGTATATTTTTCCTAACTACCACTTTACTGTTATTTAAATTCTATGTACATATTCAGTATAAAAACAGTTAAAGGTATGTCTTTTTAAAATTTGAATGCAAATTAGAAATATCCTTATATCAGTGTCACAAAGTACTTCACATGTTCCAAGTCTTTGTCTTGACCTAAAAAAAAATTATAAAAGTCTCTGATTAAAAGCAGTACATACTGCTGAATGCTTTATATCTTCCTTTCCAGTTTTCCATAAGGGAATAGTTTTGTTTTAACAAAGTCAACCCCTTGGAAATTGTTTATTTCTTAGGCAATTTACCTGTAATTAAGAAGATTTGCCACCAGATGGGGAATGATGCTTCTATTTTGCATGTTAATGAGCTAAGTTAAACAATGATGAAATTGAAGAGGTTATTTTCATGACTTTTCATGAAAATATTATTTCTAAAACCTTAAATACTATTGGCCCTACATGTATGGAGAGGTGAGTACATTACGAAAGATATGTGACAAAATTTTAGTAAAATTTTAACAACTGTTTGTTTGGATTATTAATGTTTATTACTATGAATTGACCTGTCTTACAAGTATATAGTCTTATGATTAAGATTCAGATAAATGCAATAGTATCTCAAAGGAGTTTTAGTAGTATACTGATGCCATATGAAAGCTAAATGAAAATCCAGTCAAGCACTCACTGTGCCAGGCCAAGCCTTTGTACTCCACTGTTGAGTTTTTCAAGTGTTAAGTATAATTCACAGTGACATAAGGTACTGGGCTTGGAGAAAAGAAGCTACTCATAAAGCTCTCTGGGGACTGTGTGACATGCTATGGTGCTCAGTGACTGACTATGCTTAAACTCTAAAATGAAACCATGGCCAATGAATTCACAACTTGAGATGCATCCTGCTCTCATTGCCATCACTTGGGTTACTTGCATATTTCAAGTGCAGCATGACTAATGGCCTAAGGTCATCCTGGAATCATGAGAGCTCCACCATGCTGTTGCTATGTATTATATTCTGTGTTGTTGCCTACCCTGTGCTATTTATTAAACAAAGTAAATATGCACTGGTTAAAACCTGTTCTGTGCCATTATTTTCATCATCGGTGTGAACTGAGGACAATTGCTCTCTGTCGAGTAGTGAGTGATGTGCGCAACCATACCTTTTTGATTAAACTAGGTTTCTGTTAGTTTCCCCTTCAATTCTAAAGTGTGAATAGGACACACAGCACGAAAAAGAAAAAAATCCCTCATCTATTTCAACTCTTCTATTCATAAGAAGAAAAACGTCCTTCTTGCTATTTGCATTTCTTCCCAGATTACATACACTTTTTATTTCTTGACCCTAGGTTATATTTGAATTATATATTTCTTCTGCTCCAAAATTTTCTTTCTTTGAAAGTTCACAGAATTTTCTTACAGTTCTTCTCCTACATAGGAGTTTTGAAAGAATTTCAACGCCATATCTGCTCACAACTCAGCCACGTTTCCCCCTTTTATGCTCTCTATTGTATTGTAGGGCAAGACTTTGAATATTTCCCAGAATCCCTGCCAGCATGTTTTTAAACTAGATTCTACCT